>NW_016157164.1:557509-574183 GCF_001687245.7 Rhagoletis zephyria | reverse complement strand
GACGGACGGACAGACAGACATGGCTTAATCGATTTCTCTATTCATTCTGAGCATATATGTATACATTTGTCTATATCTATCTCGATTCGTTTTGGCTGTTACAAACAACCGTTATGTGAACAAAATTAATATACCCTTATGCACAAGTGCGCTCGGGTATAAAAATTATCTATGTGCATTACGCAATGTAACAGGAGTATTTTAATTTTATAATTAATTTTAGAAATAAACCTCTAATGGCTGGCTATAAAATGATGCTCAAAATATATTCAATGAAATATTTTTTGAAATAATTTTATTGAGGTAAAAAACCTCTTTTTAGTTTCTTCAAAGAATATGGTAGCTTCAATTTAAAAGAAAACGTCAAAAGCACAGTTTGCGTCAAATGGGAGCAATGGCAGATAAGTAGAAGTAAAACTACCTTTAAATATTTGTATCATGGTTTAAATATTGTTTTTCGCTCATCTGTTTCAGTCGATCAAACATAGCCAAATGCGTAAGTTGTACTTGTTTGTGTTTATACGTACATATGAATTAATGTGTGTAATTGTAATAATGTATTTTTGCAGTCCTGATGATGACTTCAGACTGAAGTCGAAATATCGGCAAATAAAAACGAATGCAAAATCAAAAATTGTGTTTTGACTTTCATATGATCTTGAGCTCAAAAAATAAACAATATTGTTTAAAACGAACGGCCAATAAATAATAGGATAAAATGTAAAAATCATTGGTAAGCAAACGTCAAGCTGTGAGGTTCAACTTATATTTTGCTCTAATTTGTCTTTCTATTTGCAAAGTTTATTGTGCGAATTCTTAGTTAAAGTTGTTACAAAAAGTGCCTACAAGCATCTTAGTGTGAAAATAATCGAAGCTGAGTGAAAGTTTTGTGTTTTATATTACATTTAATTATATTTCACTGGCATAGATCTAATCTTGCCGAGTCATTTGTTGTTATCATCATACTAACGCAAACGTCAAAGCTGTGAAGCTGTGTTTTTTTTGTGATCTGTTTCAATTTTGTGTTTTATAAAGCTGTTTACGTTTAATAAAGTAGAAAATTAAAAAAGTGTGTATAAACTTCTGGTGCACAATTTAAAGATAAGTAAAATATTAAAATTTCCTGAAAATTTGATTAGTTTAACTTGATATTATTTATTGCATGTGCTGAGTATTTTGTTTCATATAATATATTGTTGTTGTACAATTGTTTTTGTTTGTGCACATTGATTTTGCTCTTTTTGTCTTTTTGTAATTTCTGCTGTTTCATCTTTGTCACAGCTGTTTGCGTTGTGTTTATTAGGTGTCAAATATACAGTGTATTGCAAACTGTTCGCTACTTAGCTTTCCAACTGATATTTACCAGCTGATTGGTTCTCTGATTGATACATCGTTTTCAAAACTGTTTTGCTTTTTTGCTTCTAAAACCTATAAATAAATTTCATTTTAGACATGAGGTGTATTTACACCAATTGCCACGTTAAAAGCGACTCCTATGTGTCATGCTGGCTCTGCGATGGGATTGCCCATATAAAATGTCCTGGTTTGAGCGGTAGGGTGTTAGACGCTATTAATGAGGGAAAGGGTCTTCGCTGGTCTTGTCAAAAATGTAGATCAACCGAAGTTGACATATTTGAATTCTTTAGGCAGTCCAGAAATGGTTTTTCTAAGATCGGGAAGGATCTGTCGGTGCTTGTTGAGAAATTTAAGCATTACGAAAAAATGTTTAGGTCTTTCACATGTCTCGACAACACCCCACACTCTGAGGATAGCCGAGAAAATAAAGGTAGGCGTGTTATTAGTCCACCTAAAAAGATTGCCACTGAATCTAGTCAGAAAAATCCCCATCCCAGTCCTTGGAACTTACNTCTTTCACATGTCTCGACAACCCTCCACACTCTGAGGATAGCCGAGAAAATAAAGGTAGGTGTGTTATTAGTCCACTTAAAAAGATAGTCACTGAATCTAGTCAGCAAAATCCTCCATCCCAGTCCTTGGAACTTACTAATCTTTCTTCTCCATGCCCTCAGGCATTGGAGCCTCCGCTATCTAAAGCCATATCCACTAGGTCTACATCTAAAAATAGTCAAACCGTTGATTTAACAGTATTGCCATCAACATCTGAAGCTGCACTGTCTAACTTACTTCCTCCTAATAATTCGGAATCCGGCATATTAGACATCATTACCAAAAAGTTGGTTGTAATTCCTCCGAGAAGATCAATTTTTGTCTTTAGATTTGCTAAATACNAAAAGGGGTGTAAAGGAAACATGATTGCCTATTTATATAATTGATATACGATCGCAATATTTCGTCTTTTTAAATTGATGTAGCTGCCGAAGATTTTGATTCACCACTAAATAATTCATTTTGGCCGACGGGGGCGTTTGTTCGCGAGTTCGAGTATAAACCTAATGAAAGTAATAACAACGTAGATAATGTCTAATATTAATTCTGATTCAAAAAACTAACTCGCAAGTCTAATTAAAGTATTTACTATAAAAACGTTAGAGGTTTAAATACCAAATTAACTGACTTATATTTAAAAGGTCTTGACTGCAATTATAATATTATTTCCTTGACGGAAACATGGCTCAAACCTCATATTTTCAATTCCGAAATTCTTCCAAATGAATATCAAATATACAGGAGTGACCGCGAGGGCAGAATCGGCGGTGGTGTTCTTTTTGCGGTGCATCCATCGATACCATCCGAGGAAGTTAGTGCTCCTGTCATTGAATATACCGAATTTAAATGTATACGTGTACAGGCTGAAAAGATTTATATTTATTTGTAGTCCTTTGCTACATCCCTCATAATTCCGCCGTATCAGTATATATGCAGTAGGCTGGGTCGATTTTGTAAGGGGCAAAATAAAAGTTATATGATCGAATTGTAATAGTGATATTATGTTGCCTTAGGTCGAAACGAACAATAATTGGCCATAAAAACCTTATTTAAGTCACATCTTTAGCCCGCGCAATTGATTCAAAGTTTCGGAAATGTCGGAAAATCAGTATTGTCTGCTAATATTCAGGAAATTCGTTAACCGATTAAAATAATGGACATGCCAAGTTAAAGGCTATCAAATTTACTACATTATGACCATGTGTAATTTTTCAATAAGCCACAATAACATTGACAAAAAGCACAAGTTATTGAGATATTTACAATACACGTACATGAGAATGAAGTTTTTCTAATAAAATTAAAAAAAAGGCACAGTACATTTAAAAAAATTGTCACATTGTAATAAAGAATATTAGTAAAGTAGCAGTAAATAAGTACTTTATTTCATCCTAGGGTAGGTCCTTAGGCAGTGTTCCTTTTTTTTGCATTAAAATAAAAGTTAGTTGATCAGATTCAGCATTTATATTATAATATCTATAGCATATGGAAATAATAATTGCCTTCAAAAAATGCAATATTTGGTTAAATTTTTATAACACTAAACAATAAACATTTGTAAACTAAGTGGTGGTTACAACAAAAGAAGCAATATTACATCTGCTGAAGTAGGAATCAACCAAATATAAAAATTTGGTAATATAACACAGTAATAACGTGAAAAAATCTTAACATTGAGATTTGGCCAAAAAATCTTGTTTACCCTCAAATTCAAATCATCTAGCTTAATTTTCTGTGATAGAGGAAGCGTTATGATCGGCGACTCACTACTTTGTGGAGAACTTTCACCTTCTGATTCACTCGAAGACGACATCAACTGCTGCTTTTGCTGTAAGCACCTTTTGCTCCTGTTTAAATCCACTTTTTTTGTCATAGATTCTCGTTTTAACTTTTTTTTATAATTTGGCAGTAAGAACATTATCGCTTCCACTAAATCGAATCTTTCTCAGTCCCCGTTGGTCAAGTAAAAACTCACACTCCTCTTTTGGTACCTTGTTCTTTCTTGTACAACGACAAAGTCGAATTTGTTTACATTTACATGAACAAATGTCGAATAGAACTTTACTACACTGTACAAAATCATTTTTCTGTTCGACAGATAATCTTTTTAAACATTTAACAGTTTTTTGCACTTAAAGGGCCGGTTGTTCAATGTCTGGTTATCACTACCATATACTATCGACTATTTCGACATCATGCATGTAACATGTGATCGATAAAGCAATCGTTGTACTTAACCGGAGCTTCTACCTCAAATTTATGTTAATCAGACATTGAACAACCGTCCCTAAGTGATAAGCTATTATAAGCTGAATAACTCTTTTATCTGAAACTGTAGGAAGGGATGATTTCCTCCAAACATTTTCAACTTTTTTGAACACAATTTTGGCAATATCTAGAAATTATTGTTCGTTGTTGGGATTTCTGCTAATTTTAAGCTGCCTTCTATTCCATTTATAAAATTTCATGACATCCTCGCAGGTCGGCAACATATACTCCTTAAAATCTTCTATACTCCCGAATATAGGACACTGGTAACTTTGCCTTCTAGATGCCATATTTTTTTTTATGTATTAAACAAAATATTTGTATCAGTAGCGGATATGCAAATAACCGTACTTTGTGATACTTTAAAAAATTTTTTTAATTCGTTTTGTTAAAATTTTACGAAAAAGCACTGCTTCCTACCATCTGAGATGATAAAGTAGTATCAATTTCAGCTTTAAAATTCCCAAAAAGTATTCACTCTTGTTTTAACTTTTTTATAACATTGCCTTAAACTTTGAACTCGATGCGCGGGCTCGTACACTAAAAATAAATAAATAATATTTTACAGGCTAGTAATTACCTAATAAGACAACATAATTTCGCTATTGCTAAACGATTTAACAAAAAACAAAAAATCGACCCGCCCTAATATGCAGCTAGTTTCTTTACTTCAGACCGTAAATGCAATGCTTACTGCATCCGATTCTATGATTGTTTTGGGCGATTTAATTCTGCCACACATTTCATGGAACATTATTGACACCGATGTTGTACCAGTTTCATCTAGAGATAGTTACAATGTATTTCTGGAGGAAATTGCTGAACTTTGCCTTAAACAAATAAATATATGCCCAAATAAGTTTGTAAAGGTCTTGGGTCTCGTTTACGTTGATGATGCTCCGAAGGCCTCTATTGATCGGTGTGATCCCCTAGTTTTGCCAGAGGATGCATACCATCCCGCTCTTGAGTTAAGCTACGAAATCATAAATGAAATACATAATAATAAATAAGTCGTATAGTTCAAGTACTAGATATGTTTTTGCGAAAGCAAATTTCAGAAAAATTAACAAATAACTTTCAAAGTTATCTTGGCCAATATATAGATATGACGTGGAGCGTAGTGTTGAGCACTTTAATGATACTGTTTGCAATTTGTTTCGAAAGTATGTGCAAAACTTAATATTGTTCATGAAGAACCAACACAATTATGGTTCACTAAAGAGTTTGAAAAATTGAAAAACAAAAAGTTACAATTCTTTTAAACTGTATAAAAGAACGGGCTTACACAGTGATTGCGTAAAGTACTCAGTACATGGTTTTCCGTCCGGTATGCATTATCGCAACACTGTGCCTAGCGAGAGCCAACTCATTGCCAACATGTTTGCCCAGTTCTTTAGGTCCACTTATTCTGTAGACTTCCCTATAAGTGGAGACTATCCGTACGAGCTTTGACCAATTAACTCTGCTCATATTCCAGTAATATCTTCCGATGAAGTTTTACACTATTTAAAAACCTTAAAAGCGTAATTTAGGCCTGGACCTGATCATATTCCGACGTGTTTTCTTAAAAAATGTGCTGAGAACATCTGCGAGCCTTTAACAACTCTATTCAATTTGCCACTAAAACGTGGCGTTTTTCCGAGAGCCTGGAAGGAGTCTTTCATAATACCACTTCACAAAAACGGCAGCAGGTCCTCTATAGAAAACTATCGCGGCATAGCGAAGCTCTCCGCTATCCCCAAATTATTCGAAGCAATTATTGTTAATCAGCTGACATATTCTATATCTTCTTCAATTTCACAATTTCAACACGGGTTTTCTAAAGGATAATCTACTATCACTAATTTATTGGAGTTTACAACTCATGTCTCAAACGGTTTTAGAGAAAATGCTCATACCGACGTAATATACACCGATTTCAGTAAAGGTTTTGACAAAGTATGTCACTCGTTACTCATCCGTAAACTCGACCAAATCGGCTTTCAGCCCAGTCTTCTTCAATGGNGGTTTTCTAAAGGAAAATCTACTATGACTAATTTATTGGAGTTTACAACTCATGTCTCAAACGGTTTTAGAGAAAATGCTCATACCGACGTAATATACACCGATTTCAGTAAAGGTTTTGACAAAGTATGTCACTCGTTACTCATCCGTAAACTCGACCAAATCGGCTTTCAGCCCAGTCTTCTTCAATGGATCTCTTCTTACCTCTCTGATAGAATACAAACAGTTACTGTTAATAATTGTTCTTCCAACATCATTAAAGTTTCTTCAGGAGTTCCTCAGGGAAGCCACCTTGGTCCGATTCTTTTCCTGATATTCATAACTGATATTTGTTCTATAATAAAACATTAAAAAATTTTAATGTATGCCGATGATGTGAAACTTTTTAAAACATTGTCCTTTGTCGAAGAAAGGTCTTTGCTACATGCGGATCAGAGCAACGTGGTTAGTTGGTGTAATGTAAACTATATGCCACTAAACCTTCAAAAATGTAAAGTTATGTGCTTCTCTCGGAGGGCTGTTCAACCAGTTGTTTATTCAATATGAAATTATAATCTGGAGCCGGTATCCAATTTTGTCGATCTTGGTATCCCAATGGATTCCAAACTCAATTTCAACCATCATATTAATGTTACGGTCAATAAAGCCGAAGGCGTTTTTGCATTTGTAAAGTGATGGTCAAAAGAGTTCAAAGATCCTTATGTTAAAAAAGCTCTTTTTACCACTTTAGTTAGACCTATACTAGAATACGGATCTATTGTTTGGAATCCCCGCTACCAAGTTCATTCAGCAAGGATTGAATCAATTCAAAAACAATTCTTGCTTTTTGCATTGCGTGACTTTAACTGGGATTCAGATTACCATCGCCTCCCTTACACAAGTCGTCTAAAGCTCATAAATTTGCATACACTCGGCAAGTCGTAGAGAAATGCTAGCTATAATCAGTGTTGCTATTTTAGCCGTTTTCCGGCTAGATTTAGCCGATTGCGATAGCAAACAGCCGGAGAAAATTCGGTTTAGCCGTCAGCCGATTTGTTAGCCGTTTTGCAAAAAAAAAAAAAATTTCCGTTTTTAGCCGATTTTGCTATTGGCTATTCGCCTTATTTTATTAAAATTCAAATATATAAGTTTCTATTTTTACAAATTTAGTGATCCAAAATCTATTAAAAGTTGCTAGTCTTATCTCGGAGAAAATTTTCAAGTCGGACTGTGTTATATAAAATTGAAAGGCAATTTTTTCTAACCCGAAAAGTCTTCAGATAGTGAGCCGATTTCAATGTTTTTTTGTTTTAAGCGAGTGACCCAAATACATATAAACTGGGACACGTCATTTTACCTGATTAAAAAGTTACAAATTTTGCTGAAATTTTGCAAATTTTTATAATTTTTACACAATGTCTGAAATCTGCATGGGGTATATGGTGTTTGTTAAGTAATCAGCTACATATTCATAAAAAAATAATAAACATTAAATAAACTAAAGAAAAATAATCAACAACTTTTATTGAGCTTGAGGCCGTTTTTAATGAAAAACTATTGTGGAAAAGCAACAATTTGAAAAAGAAAAAAATAGGCAAAACTTGCTTAAGTGTCGCATCCCAGTTCATATTTAGGAGGACGTAGCGGCGATTTTCTTCATAAAATTGTTGTTATGAATGTCTTAAATTTAAGTGTGAAGTTTTATTCGCAACACTTAGGAAATAAAAGAGTACCAATTTCGGTGTGGAACAAAACTCTCTGGGAAGACAATACCTGTGAATAATTGCATCACGGTTCATNAAATTTTAATGTATGCCGATGATGTGAAACTTTTTAAAACATTGTCCTTTGTCGAAGAAAGGTCTTTGCTACATGCGGATCAGAGCAACGTGGTTAGTTGGTGTAATGTAAACTATATGCCACTAAACCTTCAAAAATGTAAAGTTATGTGCTTCTCTCGGAGGGCTGTTCAACCAGTTGTTTATTCAATATGAAATTATAATCTGGAGCCGGTATCCAATTTTGTCGATCTTGGTATCCCAATGGATTCCAAACTCAATTTCAACCATCATATTAATGTTACGGTCAATAAAGCCGAAGGCGTTTTTGCATTTGTAAAGTGATGGTCAAAAGAGTTCAAAGATCCTTATGTTAAAAAAGCTCTTTTTACCACTTTAGTTAGACCTATACTAGAATACGGATCTATTGTTTGGAATCCCCGCTACCAAGTTCATTCAGCAAGGATTGAATCAATTCAAAAACAATTCTTGCTTTTTGCATTGCGTGACTTTAACTGGGATTCAGATTACCATCGCCTCCCTTACACAAGTCGTCTAAAGCTCATAAATTTGCATACACTCGGCAAGTCGTAGAGAAATGCTAGCTATAATCAGTGTTGCTATTTTAGCCGTTTTCCGGCTAGATTTAGCCGATTGCGATAGCAAACAGCCGGAGAAAATTCGGTTTAGCCGTCAGCCGATTTGTTAGCCGTTTTGCAAAAAAAAAAAAAATTTCCGTTTTTAGCCGATTTTGCTATTGGCTATTCGCCTTATTTTATTAAAATTCAAATATATAAGTTTCTATTTTTACAAATTTAGTGATCCAAAATCTATTAAAAGTTGCTAGTCTTATCTCGGAGAAAATTTTCAAGTCGGACTGTGTTATATAAAATTGAAAGGCAATTTTTTCTAACCCGAAAAGTCTTCAGATAGTGAGCCGATTTCAATGTTTTTTTGTTTTAAGCGAGTGACCCAAATACATATAAACTGGGACACGTCATTTTACCTGATTAAAAAGTTACAAATTTTGCTGAAATTTTGCAAATTTTTATAATTTTTACACAATGTCTGAAATCTGCATGGGGTATATGGTGTTTGTTAAGTAATCAGCTACATATTCATAAAAAAATAATAAACATTAAATAAACTAAAGAAAAATAATCAACAACTTTTATTGAGCTTGAGGCCGTTTTTAATGAAAAACTATTGTGGAAAAGCAACAATTTGAAAAAGAAAAAAATAGGCAAAACTTGCTTAAGTGTCGCATCCCAGTTCATATTTAGGAGGACGTAGCGGCGATTTTCTTCATAAAATTGTTGTTATGAATGTCTTAAATTTAAGTGTGAAGTTTTATTCGCAACACTTAGGAAATAAAAGAGTACCAATTTCGGTGTGGAACAAAACTCTCTGGGAAGACAATACCTGTGAATAATTGCATCACGGTTCATACATACTTTATTTTTGTTATTATTATTATTTCCGCGTTGGTGGCCTTCGGCCGCCCTAGGTGAAATAACTTCATCAGTCCAACTCCGGTTACGCCATCCACAGTATTTTTGCGCAAAATCCACGTCCAAATGTACAAAAAAAGTGCGTTTTTTAAACAGAAATCTTTGTTTTAACTTAAAGCTTAATCCCTTTGCTAGACGTATATGTAAATTTTTTTGATTCGGGTCACGAGTTTGGACACGATAACCCAAAAGCAATGTACAAATAACCGAACCGTACCCGAACTGTCCTTTTTATGCATTTTTCTATAAACAAAAATTTTATAAAATGAAACTGCAGTAGTTTTCATCTTATGTGGATAATTATTGTCACAAATACATAGTTTTGTGCTTATATTTATGCATATAAATTTTTTAGCAGCACCACATCTTTATCGGAAAATTCCGAGATTCCGAAAATTGGTACTATTACAGCATCATTTTAACTTAACCTCCTACCTCTTGCACGTATAACAATACATCGTTTAGAGGTTGTAAAATATTTTGCGTCAGCAATTTGTTATCAAACTTTATTAGATCGTATTACGTACTCTATCTCGGGAAAAGCAAAAAACTTCATTTGCGAGCCTTTGCACAGGTGTACCGAATTCTGGCAGTTTGGAGACTTGCAAGACTTGTAATATTTTCATCCAACTTCACTAACTTCAAAATTTTCCTTTACTTGTTCAAGAAACAAAAATTTTGCTGCTAACGAATCTGGTAGCATAATTCAATAACACAAGGTTTGATACTCCTTTATCTAGATTTTTATTTTGAAAGTAGGAGGAAGGGGAAGAATGTGATCGTCTTTTGCGAAAACGGTAGTAGAAAGGTACTAAAAAAAGTGCGCAAGGTAAACAATTAGAAGTAAAATGTGTATTATTAATTATGTGTGAATTTGCAATATATTTGGTGTTTTAATGGAAATACTAAACATTTACGTATTGTAATATGGATTTTTAATTTAAGTTATTCGTCATTTCCTGGAACAAATCTAGAATACCCACCGTTCAGCTATGCAAAAACGAAAAATGCAGAGCAATGCGAAAATTATTTAGCGCAAGTAATATATAAAGACGTTTTAGAAGGTTAAAGTTAAATTTTTTGATTGTTTTAAATATTAATATCTTATGAACGACATAACCGGTTAAAAAACTAATAACGTCACCATAAACATAATGAATTTATCTTTCAGCTGATATACATAATTGAAATTGCTTTTGATATATTTAAACCAAAACCACTGAAAAACGAACAAATGTTATAGGTGAATAAATATTACCGATCTCGTAGGGCTAGTGAAATGTTTGACAGCAAGCATTACACTTACCTGACGGTTTTGACATTTTTTTTGTTATAATATTATTGCTAAGACGTCTAATAAGTGCATGGCTTTCTGTTATGGAAGAATTGAAACCAGAAAAAAAATTTTTTTTCCATATAAATGCTGCATTTTGATTGCTCAACTTGCTGGCATTTTTTGCATCAAAGCAACTGTCAAAAATTTCCAGCAGTAAAAAGTTATGAACTGGCACAGCAGAAATGTAAAATTTTCTCGCCATAGGACTTTTCTACTGATTGGAACAGGCCCGTTATAAGTATTTTGAAGTTCACCACTTCACGATTACGTACTTTGCGACACAGAGTTATATTTGACAATAGTGGGATTCATGAAACGTCGCAAAGCTGGTGCAAAGGTCGCATTTGTTGCAAAATTTGCCACCTTGCGACACAACTGTTTCTTTTTGTATGGAAACTCCTGCTAGAAAATTGCGACATTGCCATAATAGTTGAGCTGACAATCATTGCATCCGATGAGGCTCTTGGAGTGTTTGAGAGAAAGATTTTGCGGAAGATTTACGGGCCTTTACGCGTTGGCGACGGCGAGTACCGAAGACGATGGAACGATGAGCTGTGTGAGCTTTACAACGATATGGACATAGTGCAGCGAATTAAAATACAGCGGCTCCGCTGGCTTGGTCATGTCGTTCGAATGGACACCGACGCTCCAGCTCTGAAAGTATTCAACTCGGAACCCGCTGGTGGTAGCAGAGGAAGAGGGAGGCCCCCACTGCGATGGAAAGATCAGGTGGAGAAGGACTTGGCTTCACTTGGCGTTTCCAATTGGCGTTAGTTGGCACAGAGGAGAAACGACTGGCGTGCTTTGCTGAACTCGGCCAAAATAATATAATACTTAAAAAAAAGTATATCAGTTAAGGCTGCTTCGAAATATAATTTGAAAAACTTTCCTTTTTAACTTACGCGTGGCATATAAAAAAAGTACATTTGTAAACCGGAGTTGCGATAGGTCGTTCATACAACTTTGTTCGCAACGTTGGCATTTCGCCAAAAATGCCACTTTGCGACGTTTTATGAATTGCACTTATTTGACTTTTGTATCGATAATCGTCTATAAATTTCGTCAAATTTTGCACAGAGTTCTACTCTAAAGCAGAGTTGGCCAGTGAAAGCTTTTATTAGTTGTGTTTAATGAGACCGAAAAAAGTTCAGAGCAGCTCAAGTTAGAGCAGAATCGAGCAGATGTCAAAAAAACAATAGAGCAAGTTAGACCAACTCAGTTCACAAATCTCTTGAAACACTTTTCAGGCAGAAATTCTCAAAACGGTTGCTTGCTCTAAATTAATAATAATAATAATAGATTGGCGCTTACACATATGTTAGAGTTTGGCCGAGCTTCTCCTCCATCAAAAAAGCTGGTGCAGAAAATTATGCTATAAGTTGCTCTAGTTCCACTTAGCGCAGGCTCATGAAACACAAAATAGAGTAAGTTAGAGCAAGAAAAATCCTCATGAAACACAGTTTTGTGAGATATCTTGACCTGGCGTAACCTAGAGCAGCTCATTAAACACAACTATTTTGTGCCAGCCGTATGCAAATTGTACAGAAAGCTTTTAAAAGCTTTGACACGCGTGCCTATAAAGTGGCCAACATTGCTCTAAAGAGCGAAATACACCACACGCGGCTTGGCAAACCAAGCGAAAATTCCCTTTTCTTCAAGCCATTTGTGTTGTGTATGGGGGTGCTTGAAGGTTGGACAAGCCGCTTGTGTGGTGTATTTCGCTCTTAACAAAAGTAAGCTATAGTGATGTGCTGAGTCAATACTTTTAAGTATTGATCGATATTCGGAACCGATTTATAAAGTATCCAATACTCTCGATACACGGTACCGAAACATTTAGGTTTCGAATAAAATAAATATGGAAAAAACGGTTCAGCGGAGACTCGCCTATTAAAACCCGAATGTAGGAGCCAATAGAGCTTTTAATACTGATACAAATGAAAGATCTATATATGTCGGTTCGAGGCCACAATGCAGGGAAACTCTTACTTGTTTGAAGCATTTTTGTTTCAGCTGAATCGGACGATATCATTTTTGTAGGGGGGGGGGCAGATTCTGTAACCAGTTAGCGACAATTCTCGAATGTGCATCGGTTTTGTTGACGTATGATATGAAATATTTTTAAGTCAACAAGTGCGATATCGATCCGAAACTTGTCGCTTACTGGTTACAGAATCTCCCCCCTGAAAGGCTTCTTCATCCGTCAAAGCATTTTTCTTGAACCTTTGATCGACAAAGGTTAAAACTGATAACTGTTGCGGTAAGTTCAAGTGTTTTAGCCGATATCATACAAATTAGTAATGAAAGTTTTTTCTAAACTTCAAATGCATATAATGCGAAGGTTTAATGTAAAGAATCGGTATCGAGTACCGAAAAGGAAGTATTGGGTACCGAAATCTGATTTAAGTATTGGGTACCGAGTATTGGGTGCCGATAATTCAGCACATCACTAGTAAGCAAATAGAAATCAAAGTTGTATCAAGATTAATCTCCACTTTTTCCTCCACTAGTTACCTGCGTAAACAGCATTTGAGGAATTTCTGAGGACAACAATGCCAGCACTTATGCGGATTTATACTATGTCTCCATTGAAAAGTATAAAAGTCAATCAATAATTATTATATTAAGATAAAAATTTTTTGAGTCATCTATAATTATTATTCAAGGACTTATATTATAAAAGTCCTTTCATAATAATTATCAGATAGATAAATATTTTTAAGTCTTCAAAGACTTTTATTTTGAGACTTATATGTATTATAAAAGTCCTTTGATAATAATTATCATTGAGCTAAATATTTTTAAGTCTTCAAAGAGTTTTACTTTGAGACTTATATTATACAAGTCGTTTCATAATAATTATGAGTGCGAAAAAAATTTTTAAGCCTTAAAAGGCGGGGCTTGTTCAGGACCATTTCGGAATTAGTTAGTGACCAGCTCGGGGCTAGGTGGGGACTAGTTTGGGACTATTTGGGGATTAGCTTGGGACCATTTGGGCCTTGGTATGGGACCAATTCGGGACTATATATGTATGTAATATAGTTCCAATCTAGTCCCCAACTGGACCCAAACTACTCCCTAACTATCTCGCTGATAATTATTATGAAAAGAATTTTATTATATAAGTCTTAAGAAAATAGTTATCGATCTCACACATAATTACTATCGAAGAGCTTTTATAATTCTTACGAAAATTTTGATCACTTTTTTAAAACTTCACCATGAAATAATTATTATTCTGGGTATCTGGATTTACCTATTAAGTTTTAATGAATCCAGTTGCTAAATCTCAACCGTCTCTATTGCCACAACGAGATATTAGACAAATAAAAAGAAGGTACCAGGAGGGGAATTTCACTGTGTGAATTCTTAATATTATTGGCTTTTTATTCGTGGTAAATATGTATAATATATAGTTTGGAAAATGTAACCAATGGAACCATATTCCGAATCATTTTACCGAATTGAAGAAAAATTATCAAAACCGTAAAGAATAACATTTGACGGAAAAAAAATTTGTACAGAGTTGTTGGGGAAATAAACTTTTCTTCATAAGAGGGAACAGAAAATCCAATCCTGGGCCTTTGCTTACTTATCATGAAAACCTATTGCTAGCAAATATGATTGCCAATTAGGGTTGCCAGATTTTTTATGTGCGAGATCAGTATGTTAGACTTTTTCATGCTAAAAAGATCAGTACTTTTCAGTACATTTTTATGAATCTAAGTAGCAGAAAATTCTTTAAAACGCCAGAGTTCTTCTTTTTAAAAATATTTTGGTACATAAATAAAATAAAATTCACAAAAATAAAAGTGTTATTCATTTTAACATGAGTGTACATATCATTATACACAGGACATTTTTGAATAGCAATAATGAGATCATTCCCATCTTTAGTGTTTAAAATTTAAACTTTAAATAGTCGAAGAATCAAACCGCTTAGAGGCAGCCTGAACATTTTTGAAGTTTGCTAACATAACAAAAATGTTTTCAAATTTTCAGTCTCACAAATACATTCTCACTTTCAGTCTCAAATAAAAGAAAATTTGAATGTTATCATCTAGTTGTATTTTGTTTAACTTTTATTTGGCATTTCAGTTTCTCTGAAAATTTAAATTTTATCAAGTAGACAAACTTCAAAAAATAAATGATGGCCGACGAATTGAGCGAGCGGTTTTACCCCATATATGTAATACTTCTATATTGATAGTAAGCTAACATCTCAATGTGTAAGCATTCCGAAATCAAAGCGAGACAGTCTAGTACTGTTTTTGTCAATGTATTGTGTACTTGAGTGCCGGTTTTGTACATGCCCTGTGGGGAAAATCTCTAGTTCTGAACTGGTGCGCTTCTAGTACATTTAGACCCAGTACTGGTTCGCGATAAATCTCTTTTGCATGCAAGCAACTGGCGAATTTAACATGGCGATGTCCTAGGAAGTGTCAATTGCCCCCCGCTGCATCCCTTTTTCGATAGTTCCGAACTAGTCCTAAATTCTATAGTTCCGAACCAGTTCTAAAATCGACAGACGAAAGAAAAAAGTATCATGATTTTTCAATCTTTTTGGTTCTTCCGTGTGTGCGATTTTAAGTTATTTTGGAAGAAATGTGTTTTCAATTTGAAATTAAATTTGTTTGAATGATTGTAAGAAATGTACGTTTACATACCTTTAGCTGTAGTTGAGTTTGCAGAGGTGCTCGCTGTTATTTCTTAGATTCCAGACTGTCCCAAGATGTTGAAATGTTAACACAAATTTTAGTTTTGTATTACCAAGCTATGAAAAAGCATCTGCGAAGCACAGAATAGAAGCGTATTTGAACGAAAAAGCCGCCGAACACATATGTATCTATGTAAAGTAAACAAACCCCCTGCTGCATCCCTTTTTCGATAGTTCCGAACTGGTTCTAAATTCGACAAATAAGATCTAGTTCGTTCTACATCCCTTTTTCTATAGTTCCGAACTATTTCTAAATTCGTCACTTTAGATATAGATTTCTGGTGAAAAAAACTGAAAAAATTAGTTTTTTAAAAGTACCACTTTTCGCCGATTTTAGACTAGTGGGGATCTAGTTCCTATCGGACTAGTTCGCTTTTGGCGATAAAGACCTAGTACGGAACTAGAAATTTGATTCACTAGTCTGCGGTTTCCCTACAGGGTGTGTTGTGTACATGTTTATTTATAAACCCAGCAAAACCAGCGTGACCGAAACTCCAACACAAACGCAAATTTCCCAGCAAAACCAGCCCAGCAAGAACAGTGACGGTCACTTTCCTAGTAACGTTTCGGTCACGCTCCCAGCAAAACCAGCGTGACCGAAACTCCAACACAAACGCAAATTTTATGCTGTTACTAACACACATGTAATAATTTTTGATTGGAGTGCCATCTATTGTTTTTTCTTGCGAGGTATCTTTCGCATATGAGTAAGTAGTCAAGCTAATCTTTTCACATATGAGCAAGCAGGCAAACTATTTGGTTTGAAAAATCACACGTACACAAAACTTCTGGGAACATTTTTGATTCACTATTAAGAATGTGATAGCAAAACGTGCCGAACTTAATGGGCACGCGTGACGGTCACGTTACTAGGAAAGTGACCGTCACTGTTCTTGCTGGGAATGTGTGTGTTCCTTTTCTTTCGTACGTGTTTATTGATATATCTGTACTGTAGTGTTTTCGGACGGCACTAGCTCTTACTGCCAATATAGGAGTATTACATATATGTTTTACCCATATATGTAATACTTCTATATTGGCAGTAAGCTAACTTCTCAAAGTGTAAGCATTCCGAAATCAAAGCGAGACAGTCTAGTACCGTTTTTGTCAATGTATTGTGTACTTGAGTGCCGTTTTTGTATATGTGTTGTGTACATGTTTATTTATAAACGT
>NW_016157164.1:549509-557484 GCF_001687245.7 Rhagoletis zephyria | reverse complement strand
TTTGAAGGCAGAACTGAGTACTTCTCTGCCTTTATTTTCTTTCTGAATTGATTCAAGCAGTTTACTTTTTTTGTGCTCTCTGATCATAAACAATTAACATTTTTAAACAGTGGAAAAAAATGAGTTTCAAGAAAAGTTCTAATGCAATTTCAAGAAATTCGCAACGATGGGAAAACTCTTTGATTCGCTTCGAGAAAAACAAAAATAGACGGCAAGAAATAAAACAGGTTGATAAAAATTTGAACGCATTTTGCAGAATACCTAAGAAGACTGTTATAATAGGTAGATATAACTCATTGGCAAACGTCGAAAAAAGTAAAAAAGCAAGATTTAAAATTATTGCCGACGTATTGCTGGATTTATGGACAAAATTAAACTTTCCCAGTATAGCTAAAACTTCAATTGAAAGAAAAGTAGAAAATCTCTTAAAAAATTATTCGAAGTTTTTAAAGCGACCTAATGGAAAAGTTTTTGTAGTTTTTGGACAATTGTTTGATATAACCAATCCAAATGGCATTTGGCTGAGTGTTGAGGACAAAAAGTTGTATGCACTTCAACAAAATTCCAATGGAGATGTTGGATACACCACTGAAAAGAAAACAAATATTCATCCATCAAAAATTTCTTTACTTAAACCAGTCACCGTACAAAAGAAAAGTGTTATAAATGCAAGTGAATCTGATACAACAATATCGTCCCTGGAAGGAGATAATGAATTGTATCACCCTGAAACACCTACAAAAAGACTTAGAAAAGTCAAGTGTCAAGCAAAGATCGCAGTAGACATGATAGAGAAAACAAGTTTGAGTAGCAAAAAAACAACTAAAGTATGTGAAATATTAGTGAAATCAGGCATTGATATTCCTGCACCCTCACAATCTGCCGTATATAAAGCCTCAATGAAATCAGCCGAGCGATTGGAAGCAAAATATATGACAACGTTACAAAAAGAGAATTGGTGTCTTCATTTTGACGGCAAAAAATTTGGAAAAAAGGAAGCGCAGGTAGTGGTATTGTCAAATGAAACTAAAGAAGTGCGAGTAGCGGTAATTGTGCTTGAGAATGGGAAAAGTGTCACAATATTTGAAGGTAAGAAATAAAAATTAAGATTTTATAATATAAATATAATATAAATTTATATATAAAAATATACATTTCTAACTCTACTTACATTTACGGGAATAAAGGAAATTCTAGACCGATTTTATTTGTGGAACTCAATTAAAATGATTGTATGTGATACAACAAATGTGAATACCGGGAAAAAAAATGGAATTGTTCATTATCTACAATCATGCTTTGAAGAAAAATGTTTGACACCGCCACAATATGTTGGTTGCCAACACCATGTTTTGGATTTAATTCTGAAGCATGTAATGAATGAATTACTTGTCGCAAAAGCAATATCACCACATATTCCCTACGAAATATTTTCAGATTTAATAACTGATTTTCAAAATCTGAAACAAAACTTCAAACAAAGCGGCGAAAAAATGAAAATTCCTAATATCAAATGGCGCGATGACATGCAGTATTTGTATGAACTTGGACAATACTTTAAGTATTATCAAAAACATAACGTTTTTCCATACATTAACTTTCGAGTTTTACCATCGCTCAGTAACGCCCGTTGGAACTCCAGAGCTATTCTTGCATTGCTCACATTTATACTCCTTCCCAATCACAGAGCAAAACTTTTACAAGTTTGTCAATTTATATGCAGTGCTTGGTACGAAGTATGGTTTTCCGATCAACGTTTTCGCAACAATAATTTTGAATGCTTGGAAGAATCTGTGAAGCCGTTCAAAACTGCCCATCAATGTTTAAAAAAACACTGGGTGAAGGAAGATTCAGCCATTCCAAATTTAAAACGGTCTAATATATGTGCCGAACGAGCCATTAAAGAAGTGAAAGATTTATATTCATTTTGTAAAAATGAAAGAACCTTAAATTTGAAATTTATTTCTTCTAATGTCAAATTAAATAACTAATAAATTAAATAATTAATAAGTATAACAAAACAAATGCAAACGAAAACAAATAGCAAAGCGGTCAACACCAATACATTTATGGCCAATGTATTTGTACATGTTTGAGTGTATATGCGCATATAAATTTTAAAATCGTTTGGTGCGTGTACTTTTTTGAATAAAAAAAAAACTAAAAACGCAGTTATCATTTTTTTAATGTTTCTCATCGTGTACGGGCATGTAAAACATAGGTTATAAAAATAGAATACCCCTAATGAGTACTTTATTCATTAGCACTGATGTGTTTATAAAAACGAAAATAAGCAGTTTGGTAGTTTCTAGAGCAGAGCAGATATATTTTTCATTAATCAAAGTTTTCAATTAGTAAGAAGAGGTAAAATATTACACCAACAAGGGGAAAGTTCTCAGTTTTATCCCATCGCCTGAACAAAAATGAGTATTTTAATAAGCACTTTTGTAATTAGTGATAATGATAAAATTAGCACTTATTTGATGCTCAGCTGTCTTGCAGGGCAGCCATTGACAATATGCTTATTTGAAAATTAATACATGAAATATTGTGCATGTATAGGATTTTTTTGTCATTAACCCATTGGCAACGACTGGTGTAAAAGTACCCACAAATGTTGTTTATACAGCAAACGGTTGACAAACGGGCTCGGTTATCTGCATAAACCGTCTTTATTTGCATTAAATCATGCATTATCCTCTTTCAAATGTGAATAAGCGGCTGAACAAATACATACAAATTTCGTGCATTTCTTTGAGCGTCGAGATATAATTTTGTGTACATATTTCATAAAAGCTATGGAGGTATCCACTGTAAGAGTGGTATATTTGAGCTTTAAGCTAAGTAATACTTCTTTTACACTCTAATCGATGGAACCATTTTCCAAAGTCAGCCTACCATTATTTACCCAAAGTTATGGTCGGAACACGGTATGACTTTTGTAGGAACTGCATCCTATCATAATCGCTTACGCTTCATGCCTGATGTGCTTGGAATTTTGTTTTTCAGAATGCGTTTGAAATATACGTTAACATATCATCAGGAACGTTCTAAAGAATAAGTAAACAAAAAAGTTTATTCCAAATGTTCAAAATGAATAAAGAAATGCAGCCTATAAGAAAATATTAAAATTGGATTTCATTTGGGTTAACGAAAGCGGCAACTGTGAAAAAATATCCACCAATACATTCAAACAAATTGTCAAATAAGCATATTTACATGTTTTGTTTTGTCTATCTGGATTACTGTATACTGTGCATAGAATGAAGTGCCATATCATAACAGGGGCGGTTCAGAGAATTAAACAAACAAATATAAAATTTTACGGTCTCATTTTTCCTTCAAACCGCAAATGAATTTTTGTTCAAAATTAAATTTTGATGCATAAACGCTCTTAGACTGTCTTTGCACCTGTGCGGAGTTGACTTGACAACTTGAAGAAAGCATGGACGGGCCATAATTCGAAATTTTTTACAGCGAATATGATGTGTATTTACTGCTATCACCGCTAAAAGTGCATATAAATTCTCGACATACTCCCTAAAGTCCAAACATATACCACAAAAGAAAATTAAATGACCAATTTCTCATTAGCGGGGCGCTTCGGAATCGAAGCATTAAACTTTGCGCCTATTTTCTTATTCTGAATCGGCATTTCGGCGAAAATTTGCTTTCGTTTTCTAAATATTTACTCTCTGTCAGATTTTTGTTCATCTAGACTCTAGGTCCTAGACTATTTCAGCTTCAAGAAGTAAGTTTTGAAAAAAAAATCCTAAATTTTTTGCGGTTATGGCTCGATATGTCGAAGCTCTTCGTTTTTTCGATATACGAAAAATTGGAAAATAGGAGGTGTTTTTCCTAACTAATGGCGTTTTCTTTTCTACCGAAATATGTTGCATTCTCAGTGCCCTCTACGCACAAATTCTAAGGAGAGGGCATTGAAAAGGCAACAGTTTTTGTAGAAAAGAAATCGCCATAAGACAAAACTTATTTGCACATGCTGCACAAGCTGTGGCATATGATAGTTGACCGAATCCAATAAAGCACGCTATTCGTTTCTGTTCTGGGCTTGTTGACGCCAACTGGAAATGCCAACTGATGCCAAGTCTTTTGTAACTGGTACCTTTATCCTCTGCCACCACAGCGGCTGCAGTGTTTCTCATAGATATACAAATATTGTATTTTTTGTTAATTTTTCATGTGAATTATTTTTCAATCAGAATTTTGAAAAGTAAAAATGTCAGTTTGAGTACATTCTCTTATCGGATCTCTCTTTCTTTTTTGAATATATCTACACTCTGATGTTGGGGAATGTACTTTGAATTCATGATTCAATAATTAAAGGTTTGCTCAATATTGACATTAGAGTTTTGATACTCCCTTAGCTCCCTTACAAAGTTTTGCACATACACACGAACCCACACACAATGCTTTGCTAAGGGAGCCGATTTTGTCAAGAGGGAGCGAGAAAACTGCTTTTTGAGCAAACCTTTTATTATTGAATCATGCTTTGAATTTACTTGCAATATAGAAGTACTACATATATGGTAAAACCATATATGTAATACTCCTATATTGGCAGTAAGAGCTAGTACCGTTCGAAAACACTACAGTACAGATATATCAATAAACACGTACGATAGAAAAGGAACACATTCTTCCACGCAAAAATCTGAAATGTGCTAGTCTTCCACGCGATTAGTGAAATGTGCTAGTCTTCCACGCGAGAATCTGAAATGTGCTACTTTTCGACGCGAATAATGAAATGTGCTAGTCTTCGGCGCGAATAGTGAAACGTGCTAGTCTTCCACGGTAATTTGAGATGTGCTACTCTTCGTTGGGAGCGACGATATGTAGTACTTCTATATTGCAAGTAAATTCAAAGCATGATTCAATAATAAAAGGTTTGCTCAAAAAGCAGTTTTCTCGCTCCCTCTTGACAAAATCGGCTCCCTTAGCAAAGCATTGTGTGTGGGTTCGTGTGTATGTGCAAAACTTTGTAAGGGAGCTAAGGGAGTATCAAAACTCTAATGTCAATATTGAGCAAACCTTTAATTATTGAATCATGAATTCAAAGTACATTCCCCAACATCAGAGTGTAGATATATTCAAAAAAGAAAGAGAGATCCGATAAGAGAATGTACTCAAACTGACATTTTTACTTTTCAAAATTCTGATTGAAAAATAATTCACATGAAAAATTAACAAAAAATACAATATTTGTATATCTATGAGAAACACTGCAGCCGCTGTGGTGGCAGAGGATAAAGGTACCAGTTACAAAAGACTTGGCATCAGTTGGCATTTCCAGTTGGCGTCAACAAGCCCAGAACAGAAACGAATAGCGTGCTTTATTGGATTCGGTCAACTATCATATGCCACAGCTTGTGCAGCATGTGCAAATAAGTTTTGTCTTATGGCGATTTCTTTTCTACAAAAACTGTTGCCTTTTCAATGCCCTCTCCTTAGAATTTGTGCGTAGAGGGCACTGAGAATGCAACATATTTCGGTAGAAAAGAAAACGCCATTAGTTAGGAAAAACACCTCCTATTTTCCAATTTTTCGTATATCGAAAAAACGAAGAGCTTCGACATATCGAGCCATAACCGCAAAAAATTTAGGATTTTTTTTTCAAAACTTACTTCTTGAAGCTNGCGATTTCTTTTCTACAAAAACTGTTGCCTTTTCAATGCCCTCTCCTTAGAATTTGTGCGTAGAGGGCACTGAGAATGCAACATATTTCGGTAGAAAAGAAAACGCCATTAGTTAGGAAAAACACCTCCTATTTTCCAATTTTTCGTATATCGAAAAAACGAAGAGCTTCGACATATCGAGCCATAACCGCAAAAAATTTAGGATTTTTTTTTCAAAACTTACTTCTTGAAGCTGAAATAGTCTAGGACCTAGAGTCTAGATGAACAAAAATCTGACAGAGAGTAAATATTTAGAAAACGAAAGCAAATTTTCGCCGAAATGCCGATTCAGAATAAGAAAATAGGCGCAAAGTTTAATGCTTCGATTCCGAAGCGCCCCGCTAATGAGAAATTGGTCATTTAATTTTCTTTTGTGGTATATGTTTGGACTTTAGGGAGTATGTCGAGAATTTATATGCACTTTTAGCGGTGATAGCAGTAAATACACATCATATTCGCTGTAAAAAATTTCGAATTATGGCCCGTCCATGCTTTCTTCAAGTTGTCAAGTCAACTCCGCACAGGTGCAAAGACAGTCTAAGAGCGTTTATGCATCAAAATTTAATTTTGAACAAAAATTCATTTGCGGTTTGAAGGAAAAATGAGACCGTAAAATTTTATATTTGTTTGTTTAATTCTCTGAACCGCCCCTGTTATGATATGGCACTTCATTCTATGCACAGTATACAGTAATCCAGATAGACAAAACAAAACATGTAAATATGCTTATTTGACAATTTGTTTGAATGTATTGGTGGATATTTTTTCACAGTTGCCGCTTTCGTTAACCCAAATGAAATCCAATTTTAATATTTTCTTATAGGCTGCATTTCTTTATTCATTTTGAACATTTGGAATAAACTTTTTTGTTTACTTATTCTTTAGAACGTTCCTGATGATATGTCAACGTATATTTCAAACGCATTCTGAAAAACAAAATTCCAAGCACATCAGGCATGAAGCGTAAGCGATTATGATAGGATGCAGTTCCTACAAAAGTCATACCGTGTTCCGACCATAACTTTGGGTAAATAATGGTAGGCTGACTTTGGAAAATGGTTCCATCGATTAGAGTGTAAAAGAAGTATTACTTAGCTTAAAGCTCAAATATACCACTCTTACAGTGGATACCTCCATAGCTTTTATGAAATATGTACACAAAATTATATCTCGACGCTCAAAGAAATGCACGAAATTTGTATGTATTTGTTCAGCCGCTTATTCACATTTGAAAGAGGATAATGCATGATTTAATGCAAATAAAGACGGTTTATGCAGATAACCGAGCCCGTTTGTCAACCGTTTGTCAACCGTTTGCTGTATAAACAACATTTGTGGGTACTTTTACACCAGTCGTTGCCAATGGGTTAATGACAAAAAAATCCTATACATGCACAATATTTCATGTATTAATTTTCAAATAAGCATATTGTCAATGGCTGCCCTGCAAGACAGCTGAGCATCAAATAAGTGCTCATTTTATCATTATCACTAATTACAAAAGTGCTTATTAAAATACTCATTTTTGTTCAGGCGATGGGATAAAACTGAGAACTTTCCCCTTGTTGGTGTAATATTTTACCTCTTCTTACTAATTGAAAACTTTGATTAATGAAAAATATATCTGCTCTGCTCTAGAAACTACCAAACTGCTTATTTTCGTTTTTATAAACACATCAGTGCTAATGAATAAAGTACTCATTAGGGGTATTCTATTTTTATAACCTATGTTTTACATGCCCGTACACGATGAGAAACATTAAAAAAATGATAACTGCGTTTTTAGCTTTTTTTTTATTCAAAAAAGTACACGTACCAAACGATTTTAAAATTTATATGCGCATATACACTCAAACATGTACAAATACATTGGCCATAAATGTATTGGTGTTGACCGCTTTGCTATTTGTTTTCGTTTGCATTTGTTTTGTTATACTTATTAATTATTTAATTTATTAGTTATTTAATTTGACATTAGAAGAAATAAATTTCAAATTTAAGGTTCTTTCATTTTTACAAAATGAATATAAATCTTTCACTTCTTTAATGGCTCGTTCGGCACATATATTAGACCGTTTTAAATTTGGAATGGCTGAATCTTCCTTCACCCAGTGTTTTTTTAAACATTGATGGGCAGTTTTGAACGGCTTCACAGATTCTTCCAAGCATTCAAAATTATTGTTGCGAAAACGTTGGTCGGAAAACCATACTTCGTACCAAGCACTGCATATAAATTGACAAACTTGTAAAAGTTTTGCTCTGTGATTGGGAAGGAGTATAAA
>NW_016157164.1:524463-549484 GCF_001687245.7 Rhagoletis zephyria | reverse complement strand
TTTGAAGGCAGAACTGAGTACTTCTCTGCCTTTATTTTCTTTCTGAATTGATTCAAGCAGTTTACTTTTTTTGTGCTCTCTGATCATAAACAATTAACATTTTTAAACAGTGGAAAAAAATGAGTTTCAAGAAAAGTTCTAATGCAATTTCAAGAAATTCGCAACGATGGGAAAACTCTTTGATTCGCTTCGAGAAAAACAAAAATAGACGGCAAGAAATAAAACAGGTTGATAAAAATTTGAACGCATTTTGCAGAATACCTAAGAAGACTGTTATAATAGGTAGATATAACTCATTGGCAAACGTCGAAAAAAGTAAAAAAGCAAGATTTAAAATTATTGCCGACGTATTGCTGGATTTATGGACAAAATTAAACTTTCCCAGTATAGCTAAAACTTCAATTGAAAGAAAAGTAGAAAATCTCTTAAAAAATTATTCGAAGTTTTTAAAGCGACCTAATGGAAAAGTTTTTGTAGTTTTTGGACAATTGTTTGATATAACCAATCCAAATGGCATTTGGCTGAGTGTTGAGGACAAAAAGTTGTATGCACTTCAACAAAATTCCAATGGAGATGTTGGATACACCACTGAAAAGAAAACAAATATTCATCCATCAAAAATTTCTTTACTTAAACCAGTCACCGTACAAAAGAAAAGTGTTATAAATGCAAGTGAATCTGATACAACAATATCGTCCCTGGAAGGAGATAATGAATTGTATCACCCTGAAACACCTACAAAAAGACTTAGAAAAGTCAAGTGTCAAGCAAAGATCGCAGTAGACATGATAGAGAAAACAAGTTTGAGTAGCAAAAAAACAACTAAAGTATGTGAAATATTAGTGAAATCAGGCATTGATATTCCTGCACCCTCACAATCTGCCGTATATAAAGCCTCAATGAAATCAGCCGAGCGATTGGAAGCAAAATATATGACAACGTTACAAAAAGAGAATTGGTGTCTTCATTTTGACGGCAAAAAATTTGGAAAAAAGGAAGCGCAGGTAGTGGTATTGTCAAATGAAACTAAAGAAGTGCGAGTAGCGGTAATTGTGCTTGAGAATGGGAAAAGTGTCACAATATTTGAAGGTAAGAAATAAAAATTAAGATTTTATAATATAAATATAATATAAATTTATATATAAAAATATACATTTCTAACTCTACTTACATTTACGGGAATAAAGGAAATTCTAGACCGATTTTATTTGTGGAACTCAATTAAAATGATTGTATGTGATACAACAAATGTGAATACCGGGAAAAAAAATGGAATTGTTCATTATCTACAATCATGCTTTGAAGAAAAATGTTTGACACCGCCACAATATGTTGGTTGCCAACACCATGTTTTGGATTTAATTCTGAAGCATGTAATGAATGAATTACTTGTCGCAAAAGCAATATCACCACATATTCCCTACGAAATATTTTCAGATTTAATAACTGATTTTCAAAATCTGAAACAAAACTTCAAACAAAGCGGCGAAAAAATGAAAATTCCTAATATCAAATGGCGCGATGACATGCAGTATTTGTATGAACTTGGACAATACTTTAAGTATTATCAAAAACATAACGTTTTTCCATACATTAACTTTCGAGTTTTACCATCGCTCAGTAACGCCCGTTGGAACTCCAGAGCTATTCTTGCATTGCTCACATGGCTCATATATCTATCTAATCCATGTCGAATCCATGTCTAATATTTAGTACTTACTTTAGCAATCCTTACTGCTTACTTTATAAAAGGTTGGAAATGGATTAGATGAGGATTACAGACAAGAGCGACTTAACAGTAGTAACAGTTTTTATTTTTTGAATTTTGAATTGTGTAGTTATTGCAGAGGACCATTGATGTGGATGTGTATAACATTGCTGGTGCAGGCGTTGAAGGTGATGTTGGTGGTGGCCTTAAAGTAATAGTGGCGATGTTGAAGGTGATTTTGCTGGTAGAGGCGTGGAATGTTGATGGTGCGATTTTGCTGGTGCCGGTGTTGAATGATGATGGTGGCGATACTTCTGGTACCGGTGTTGAAGGTGATGGTACGATGTTGGTGGTGGCATTAAAGGTGATGGGGAAGGTGCGTGCGATATCAGCTGGTGACGGCGTTAAAGATGATGGTGGATTTTAATTTTAATTGTTTCAAAGCTGTAATAACGAGAAAATCAATTAAAATGCACAAATTAAGTTATTTACATATGTAAGTACATACCTTAAAAATAATGATGCAAACTCGACGGCAACGGCAACGGGAACATAAAATGAAATTTGAAATATCTATAAAATTATAAAATTTTTTTTATCAAATGTGACATTTTTCGACAAAGCCTACTGTCATAAAAACTGCCATATTTCTTACTCGCTTTAACGCACAGAATTCCTATAAAAGTAGGAATTCCGCCCTAACAACCCTGCAAACCATTTTTACAGAGTATTCTTAATTGTAGAGAAATTTTAAAGAATTCGTAAAGATCTCTTCCGATTTTTTGCCGAATTTTCTAAAATGAAATAAACTGTGCACACTTCGCTTGTTTTAAGAAATTGCGGAAGAAAATCGTAAAGATTCCATTATTTTCTTTCCGATTTTTTGCCGAATTTTCTAAGATGAAATGTACTGTGCACACTTCGATTCTTTTAGGAAATTTCGAAATAAAATCAATAACGTAATTATAATAATGTCACAATCGACATTGAAAATATAAAAAAATTCTGACGCACCAAAAAAAAAATATATATCTTTTTGTGATTTTGTGCTATAAACGCGTTTATTTATAAGAACCGAAAATTAAAAAAATAAGAACAAGCCAACAAGGTAAGTTTAATATTGCGATTATTGAGGAATTGATAATCTTCTCATTTTTTTAAGTCGGTTAAAAATTTAGTTTACGTGTCTCGGCCTGTTTTTGCGTAATTTTAGCGTACCTACAGCGTAATATGCATGCAGCTAAATAAGATTACTTTGTTTACAGAAATTCGAAACACATTTCCAAGTTTCTTTAAAATTTTAAGATTTCGGGAACTTTGGTTTGCAGGGCGTATACTTCTACAATCACAAAAATTTTCATAGGCTGTCTTTCTTGATTTCGAACTGAAAACACATTGTGATCATATTGTACTAGCAATATAGAAGTATTACATATATGGGTTTTACCTTTAAATATATGTATCATGGTGATAACTAACACCACTCGAAAAAAAATGGCAGCCTTCTTTTTAAATAACGACCCGATGCCCATAATTAATTTCCAGGCCAAATCAAACATTATCTAAAACATGTTAACTAGAATTAAATTATTTTCTTCTTACCTTTTACAGTTTATGGAAGTTCCAACGTTCTGTGAAAACCTTAAGAAAATTCTAAGGTACTTTGTTTGAATTGAAAATTCAGTACAAATTTTGAAAAATCAAGACATTAGCGAACTGATTGAAGAAATGAATAAAATCAGTACAAGAGTTGAAAAATCAGTACTGTACTGATAAAATTAGTACGTCTGGCAACCGTAGTGCCAATGCATTTCTTGAGTCGAATTGAGTTCTAGAGGATGTTTGGTGCAATGTTATCGAAGCAGAACCATAACCGAATTTTTAAATTTTATGTAGCAGATTTATAGAAAGTGGAGAGGAATCTGCATGATATTATCACAAAAAATTTTTTCTGAATTTGTAAAGTAATATAAAAATATTAATAATTTTCCTTTAAAACTTACCAAAATATAAAAACTAGATTAAAAACACGATGCTTTTTTAATAGGCTACATTTCTATGTCCGCATTTGTATATTGAAAATACAAATGTCATTTGACTTATGGCATGTGAAATTGGGATTGCCTTACCCAAATTGTATTTGTTGATCAATATCATTGAAGATTTCACTTTACTGCCTTTCGAGATTTAATTTTATATGGTAAATCTCAAAAGATTTAACTTTAAATCTCGTCAGAGGGCTAAATCTTCATTAAATCTCACAATGGAGACATAGTATTACCATTAGAATGTTGAATTAACTTCGAAACAATTTTTATTTGGATTTTTTCTCATTATTTGAATAACATTTTTTGCCACTAGGAGTAATAGCATTGAAACTAGAAGCAACAGCATTGCCTTTATCGGCATATACAGAAATTGTTAAGATAGCTGAAGAAAAATTAAACGCTGTACATTTTTCAACTGTGAGCAATAAGCTAAAATCAGAATCCGGTAATTCAATTCATCTGATTGAAAAATATACATTGACTGAAATTTCTGCCTTTAAGGGCATGCCTTTTCCATGTTTAATGGTGATTTCGTTTCTATCAAAAAATTTCGCGTTTTGATTGTCCCTTTCTCTTTTCGTGTTCGATTCTAAATTAAGGGAAAAGGGCGAGAAAGTTTTGTGTTCCCTTCTTAAAAAGTCACACTCTTGTAAAAAAGGCACATTCTCTGCCCTGTGAAGCTTTGTCAGGGTAGATGGTTGCTTTGAAAATCAGATGGTTGTTTAAAACGACATTATTAGGCCACTATTATGATTCACAACTTTTAAGATAGCTGAGTTGTAAGTTGTAAATTGGTATTGTGGGACACAACTCAACTCAGCTTTGAAAACGTAGTTGTCTGTTAGTTGTCTAGCACTGGCATCCTTGGGCTCATCAGTAAAAAATAATTCGTAACTGATTTCAATTTTTTTGCTTTTAATTATTTTAATATCATTAAAATAAAATAATATTATGAAAATAACAAAATTTCTATAGCTTTTCCTACTTTTTCAATGGCCACTGTCAATTGGAAATAGTTGTGAACGGCAATAGCAATAAGTAGTTGATTTGTAAACAAGTTGAGTTGTCTCAGACACAACTCAACTAAGCTAAGTTGTAAACCGTAATAGGGGCCTTATCATGGTACAATTATTAAAGGTATTGTCTTCCCAGAGAGTTTTGTCTCACATCGAAATTCATGCTCCCTTATTTTCATTTGGAAGCACTTCAATGTTGATTCTTTTATTTTAAATTGGCTTTGCTTTTGGTTTTCGCTCAATTAAATTTTTATAATTTTTCAAAACAAAGAAAAAAAATCGTTTGAAATAAATTGGGCAATACAAATTTTTGAAATGTTTATTTTTCGGTTCGGTTTCGGTTTTAAGTTCTCTGCCAGAAGGTTCGTTTAAAAAAAATACAAATACATATTCGCATTCGCAGCCTCGGAGCTTCTGCATTAATTTCAACATTCGCATTCGCTTTCGCATTCGCAATAATCAATGCGGAGCTTTTGCGAATGCGAATATTGTGCAAGTGCACTGATGGAACGTATATCTGGCAAGCAAAATAAAAATGTTAGCTAATATCTACTAACTAACTAACTATCGAACATAAAAAAACTGGATGCATCGCTAGTTTTTTTCTACATAAGTGTAATCATTTTTTTTTCATAGAACGGCTTATTATGATTAAGTTCCGTGTTTTCTTTTATTACTTAGCAGAAAAACACTGTTTTTACTACGCAAATACTCCTCTGTGTGCTCGAAAACAAAAACATTTATTTTAATTTTGTCAAAATTTGCGCGTAGCGAAATAAAAGTAAAATGGAATGTGAAAAAGTTGACAGCCAAGTTCACAAATCTAATAAGAACCATTTTAAGGCGAATTTAATACCTATTGAGGAGTGGGACTTGGGTCGCAATATATCGTTAGTATAGTATGAAAAGGACGTAACTCACCTCGTCGCTGAAATACAAAAAGCCGTAACTAACTAAAAATCCAAAATTCACTGTTTGATAGATTATGATGCATTTCATCGAATCATAAGTCCCCACATCGCTTTATGCAATAATAAGATTTTAGTTAGTTGTGGCTTTTTTGCATTTCAGCCACAATGTGAAATGCGCCCTATCCATACTATATTAACGATGTGTTGAAAATTTGCGTACATTTGCCTCAAAATATCAAAGAACATTGAGCACATGGAATGAAAAAACAAAACGGATTTGATATGGTACTGACAGCGGTGAGTAAGTAATTGTGATATACTGCAATTAGGAAAAGTCGATCTCAGCTAATAAAAAAAAAAAACTAATTAGAAGCTATTCATTACAGGTGAACCATTTCAAAAAGTCACCCGGGAACTAAGCAGATCTGAAACCTTCATCCGTGATTCCAATAATTCAAATTATTTAAAAAAAGGGGCTTCCGTTTTAACAAAATAACAAGATTTTGAACTAATTCGGCTGGCAGCAACGACTTTCAAACAGAATTTTCTTCGAAATTTTCATTCCCAGAAAATCACATTTTATTTGCCATATCTACCTATTTACAATCTCGCTATAAGCACACATTTTTCAAACCAGTCACAGAAGAAAGAACTAAAAATGAATTACAAAAACTAAAATCGAAAATCGCTGATGATGTTACAGGTTCTCCAAATTCTGAAACAACCAAAAGAATGAGAATGAAGAATTCTATGGAAAATAACGGTGTTTAAATATACTTGACATACTCATTCGCACTCGCATCCGCGGATGTTAGCTTTTAAACATCCGCATTCGCATCCGCGGATGTCTAAAATTCCACATTCGGAACATCCCTAATATATAGTACATGGTGAATAGAAATATCCTTTTTCCCTTACAGTCAACCTTTTAGTGTGGGCAACAATGATATTTTCCAAATAAGGCAGATCGGAATATGCGCTCTCTGGGAAGACAATACCCGTAATTATTGAACCATGGGGCCTTATTAAATGCGTTAGCTAGACGAGGACAAGACGACAAGTGTTAGTGTAACATCAAACATATTTTACACCGGGGAATGGCCACATTTTTTCGAAGAAACGAAATCACCATAAGAATGTATTCCGCGATAACAGGAATTTATTTCTTTTTGAAAAATAGCGGATAATTTTGTTCTTTATTGCAAAAAAAAAATATTTAAGTTAAATTTACAATTTTATTTCTATACATACTTATGTAAGTGAATACGCTCTGAATGTGTAATGTGTTACTTTTACCAGTGTTTTTGTACATTTTTGAATAAAATTCAATCGATTTTTACACAAGAAAATTAGAGCTATTTATTTTTTTAAATGCATATTTTAAGCAAGGGCAACATTTTTTGGAAGAAACGAAATCACCATAAGAATGTATTCCGCAATAACAGGAATTTATTTCTTTTTGAAAAATAGTCGATAATTTTGTTATTTATTGCAAAAAAAATATTTAAGTTAAATTTACAATTTTATTTCTATACATACATGTGGGTGTTTCCTAGAAAGTGTCAACCAAGAGCAACAAAAAATAAAATTTTGCTTGGACAAAATGTGTAGATGCCAATCGATAACTGCATATTTTGTCTTTCATCCACCAAAATATTGGACTAATTGGTCCAATCCATTTCAAGATATTTGCGTCTTTCCAACTACACTTAAAATTTTTTTTTCGGAGAAATCATACCTTCCAGAACGCCTTAATCATTTTGGTACACGATTAAAAAGAATTGGAACTCTATACAAAAATTTAGTATGTTATGCTCCGCAAGCCCTACAACAAAAACAATGTAAACATATACTAGGAAAGGTCTATATAAAGTTAAATTACAAATCGTGCTTTTTTCCAGCGTTCGGACGCAAAATATAGTTTACGTACAAAAAAAAATAGTCGTAAAGTTTATTTTATTTGTCAAAATTTTAATACAAAAGCTAGTTTTGGTTACTCTTGCCAGTCGCATAAAATTTTTTTCGGAAAGCTATAGGATTATCGATTGTAACTTACAATATGAACAAAAGTTATTTGAAGCGTTCGGACGTTCCGATTTTCAATATACTTACAATTTGTTGTTGTCCGAACGCTTCAAATAACTTTTGTTCATATTCTTCTATGTGGGACTTGTTACACACAAAATTGAGTATACGGTTTTTTTGATAGTATTTGAAATTTGCACATTATTGTACTAGAACTGAATGGACTATAAAACTGCATACCCGATTTTTTTAGAAATTCGTGTTAAAAAGTTTGCTTTGCAGATTTTTCATAATTTTCGTACACAGCTTAATATTTAGATTTAAATGGGGTTTGCTAAAATATAAGCCATATTTTAATACAAAACTAAAATAAAAATTAGCATGTAAAACATTGCGAATATTAACAAAAACAAACTGTATACTCAACTTTGTGAGTAACAGTATATAGATACAGTACATATCGACGCCTCCAAACCATGCTATGTCAGCTTAGACTTAGTCAGACTTAGCATAGTATGGTTTGGAGGCGTCGATATGTACGTCTGCTTATACGAAGAAATGACTTCAACGAACGTTAACTAAGGCCTTCATATAGATGTAGATTTATTTACAATAAAACCCCATATTTGCATTAAAAAAACGAGTGTGTTTAAATCCTTATACAAAAAATTTTATCATTGAAAAAAATCGGAACGTCCGAACGGGAACGTCCGAATAACTTCGAACAGTTTTCGGCAGCTACTAAACATCGTTAGGAAGTTTAAGTTGACGCAATGGTTATGGCTGCTTATTATTCTAACATTTTCATTTTTTTGTACCGTTAATAGATTAGCAGAATTTAGCAAAAATCATCAGTCATCTTCGATACGAGTTCCATTTTGGGAACGTCCGAACGGGAACTTTTAATCGCTATACACTTACCATAGAACATTTATGGAAAATATTTTTATTGATTTCAGATAGGTATTGATGATGACTACTCATGACAAAAACTTTGTGTTCATTCAGAGCTTACTATAGTTGTTATGATGAAAAAAGTGTATCCAAACGGAACGTCCGTAATGCAGGAAACACCCATATGTAAGTGAATACGCCCTGAATGTGTAATATTTTACATTTACCAGTGTTTTTGTACATTTTGAATAAAATTCAATAGATTTTTACACAAGAAAATTTGAGCTATTTATTTTTTTAAATGCATATTTTAAGCATGTTTTTGATATTATTCGTGCATATTTATGCATATTTCTTATTTTATCGTGTGTGTTTTAAGCGCTTAAAATCATGTTTTTACGGCATATTTTTGGTTGCCCTAATTATTATTATACATACAATGTATGCATGTAGTCATCAATACATATTTATTTGTAAATAATCAGTAGTGTTTCTCATGAAAACTTAAAAAAAATTTTAAGACTCGTACCTTAGATATTTACAGTTATATGTAGGTATATATGTATGCATGCTAAAATTGTATCGTATGTCAGCTTTCAGACACGTCAAGTCTTGCTTTCAAGTCTGCTCGTTCACAAGCGAAGGAGGTGAGAAAAGAGGGGAAGAGTACAGATACCACGGTACCGTCAATTCGTTTCAAGTTTTCTTGTCTATTTGGATCTTTTCGTTACTTTCCATTTAAAGAACCAAGAACTTGAAATCAATAAAAGTTGACGCGTCTGGAAGCAAATAGAATACACAAAAAAGAATGCGAAAAAAATTGCTTTCAAGACTTGACGTGTCTGAAAGGGTCTATGCACTTAATATCCATGTAGGAGAGAGTTCGTTTCCAAATTTCGTACGTAACATGTGTGCACTCAACAGTTTCCCGAACTTTGGAATTGTTGCATCGCCGCAGCCAATGCGGATGATGATGCTGTCATCACTTCTGATGATGTCTCAGCAACAGACGAGGATGTTGGCGCCGACGCCGTCTCTGTCGACGAAGTGGTGGGTTGGGTTTTGCTTGCCGGTTTTATGTCATCAATTTGTATAAGTTGTTCAATGGGTATTAGAGAGAGCTCACCACCGGGTTGCGGCATGGGCGGTAACTTAGCCAAAGCCTTTGGAATATATTGCGGAATAGCATGTATGTACATATATGAATATTAAAAGAATATTTTACCTTAGCGTGTTCGATGGCAATATTTGCTGCCTTCTCCGCTTCCCGCTGTCGTCGTTCTTTTAGTTTCAATGAGAAGATGCCAACCGACCTTGCGCTTTTCACAAGCTTCTGCTTTAAACGCGACTTTTTGGCTGCAAGCTCGGCTGCTGTATGAAAAATAAGAAATTTGCGCGACTATTAGTTAATGATTCACACAATTCTTATCAACGTCCTAGCTAGAGTAGCATTTAAAACTATAAGCTTCAGGCAAAGTTAAATTGAGATGGTGGTGTTCTAATTACGAAAGAAACATTGCCTAAAGTAGTTTAATAGAGAGCCGTGTAAAATCAGCAATATGCAATATTGGATTCACGTACATACCTTGCAGTGAACAGCCAAACCAATTAGAAAAAATACTAGTTCATTAACTAGTAGGTATGTGTCTACCAGTTCGACAAATTCGAAGAACTTAAGCATTCAGCGACATCTGCCTTTGACTTGCCAAAGCTTAAAATTAACGTTCTGAGATCGCGGGTTCTAGGCCGCTTGGAGGAGTTTAAGATTTTTAAAGTTAAATCAATGTAAAAAAAATAATTATTACAATTTAAATATAAATAGCAAATTAGAAAATCGAACTGCATTGCAGAATAAACATATGGAAAAAATGCTTTTCAAAAAAAAAAAATTTAAAGAAATATTTTTTTAAATTAAATTAAAAAATTACAATAGAAACTAAAAAAAAAAAATAAAAAACAAATAAAAAAGTATGTAAAATTTTCCCTGCGCTAGGACTTGAACTTGGGGCCTCAGACATACCACGCGAGTGCTTTGCTTTGTCGGCCATTGCGTCTGTTGGAGCGCCGCGAGCAAAAAGGTATACTTATGCTTTTCACGGGGGATGAATTGGCAGACTATCTCATCAACTGGTATGATGCTACTAGTATTTCTACTAGTAGATGATGATGCATAGCCTGACAATTGACATCTCGTAGGACATCGCAATGTTAAAAACGCCAGCGCTAACATTGAAAAGGGATAGAACGTGAACTTGTTGGGCTGAAACGCAAACTGTTAGAGTTTTAGTTCACAACTAGTAACTTTCCTGCAGGGTAGTTGCTAGATTTTTCAGAGCTTAACACATGCATGGAAATCTCAACAGGTCTTAGATATTATTGCGTAGCCCAATTTCATTCCGCCCGTTACAAAAATTCATTTGATTGGCAGCTCAGAGAATTACGTGTTTATAATTTTATAAGAATGCCTTATAGGCATTACTAAAATTACTCGTTTTGGGCTTACGTCGAGCTAGTCACTGCAATACTGCATGCAGGGAACAAACTTCTCACCAATTATCGAAATAATTTTTTAGTTATTCTAGAAGCTCTTCCAGCCGGTAATTTAAAAAAGCGAAAACAAGTTTCTTTTTTTCCTCCTACACACTTTGGCGTTATTTTTGCCTTCTTCAGGGAGTATATTTTTATTAATTTGGAATAAAACATAAAAAAACGCAACCCATTAGATACAATAAATATAACATATTGCAATATGACAACAATTCGTTAACATACACAAATGCACGAATAAAATTGTTCACGATACATCTGTTTATTTTTCTTTGACACCAAACCTTTGCTTAATTTCACTGTTGCCAACTTCCAGCTTTTCGCACCAAATTTAGTGGGTATTCAAAACGGGAAAATTTTTGAGTTTGGTGCTTGGTTCTTTGGTTTTAGTTTGAAAACACCACATTTGCAAATCTTAAAAAAATTGAAGCAAATCTTATAACAATCGTGGGTGTGGTAAGCAACTCTACAAAAATTTTAACAAAATCATGGCACAGTGGCAATCATATGCGAGAACACAGTATGTGGCAGCACCTTCAATCATGCCAGAAGAAATCGACCTTCGTGTAAGAAACATTGATTTTTATTAATTTGAGTCGGCATCCTTACAATAAAATTATGTTTGCATTAAAGTCCATTAAATACACCAATAAAAATTTGGTGCTTTTTCAAATTCAAAACTTGGCAATACTGCCGTTTGTTCGATGCTTCTTCTTTTTCTTGTTGAGTTCGTCTTGCTCTCTCATTCTGATATTTGTAGATGTCACGCCCGGTTGCTCTCAGCTCGATTGGCGTAATCTTATATTATATCATTCTTGTCATCGCGTCCTGTATTCTTTCTTGTATTCGTAGACCTTTTAATGTTAATCTTGCCCTCTCCCTCCTTTCTAAGTGTTATATTTAGGTGTTTTCGAAGTCTGCTATCCTTTGCATTTTATTTCGTAAACAACATTGTCTGCTGATTTTGTCTTTTGTTTTACTGAAAATTGTGCTAAGTGTGTAGTTTGGTTTGTGAGCAAAGGTAATATTTTCGTTTCGAATGTTTTTGTATAATATTTTATTGCCGTTAATCCATCTATACATGTATGTGACTCCAGCAAATTTTTTGTGTTCATGTTTATTTACAGCTTCTCATGCATGCTCATGCTTGCTGACTTTCCTTTACTTATTGTTGTTGCTATAAGTTTACTTATTATATTATTAGGGCACCCGTTTTTTGTAATATGTTCTTTCTATCTTTCTGTTTTTTGCATTACTGAACTCCTGGTCTCTCAACCCTTTTTATGAGATTTATAGCAGTGTTCCTCTTTTGCGTCCAGGGGGGATTCGAGTGATAACACGGTGCTTCAGTGTCATGAAATACACCCGAAACAAATCCTAGTGTAGGTTGTAGCTATGATCGAGTGCAACACGAAAATGGTTTCCGTATAGTTCCTGAACCCTCCATTTTTTCTATTATTAAAAAAAAACCGTTATGTTCGTACTTGATGAACTTGTCTATTAACAGATTGACTATTTTTCATCCGATTTAAAAACCGAAAATATTTTGAAAAGAGGATTTATAGGCCTTTAAAATGAGTAAAACAGTATATTGTTAGACTTAGTTAAATTAAATAAGCCCCTATTTTTCTTAACTTTTTAAACTTTGACCGTCGCTGATTTCAAATATTTCTAAGAAAGTTGCTAAACATGTAGTATTTACCAAAAATAACATTTATGTTCTAATAAATTTATACCTCACCTAATCGAATTGCATAAAAGTTGTCAAAGTTAAGCAATTAAAGCAAAAATATAGTCTTGAACTTATATGTGTATATGTGCTAGGGTAATTGACTCGGTTTTTCCAAACCGGTTTCCATCGTTTTTTCGGAAACATATTTCTGGATTTTTCGAATATCGAATAAACCGGAATTTTTGATCGAAGAAACCGGGTTTTTTCATTTCATCCAAATCTTGACCTATGAATAAGACTTTTAGGTTTTTCAAAGTTTTGCAGTTTAAGGGAAGCCCCTGAATAGTTTCAAAATTATATCCTAGATTATTTGGGGATGAACAGTATATCATATTTGATTGTAATAAACGAATGCTTGGCACTTAAAAAAAAAAAAACCCGCGGGCGTTATTGCCTTTTCGAAAACGATATTAAGCCCGCACGCTTTATTGCCTTTTGCCGGTGGGCATTATTTCCCTTTCGATATGGCAATAACGCCCGCGGGCATTATTTCATCTTTATTGTGGCTCTTGTCTCCATTTTAGAATATATGTACATCCAAAACCCTCTGTTCTAAATAAAAACTAACTAATATGATAACATTGAACTAAATATTTGTTTTCCTTTATTATACGAACAAATTTAATTTAACTAATTTCAATGCATATATTTAATTCATATGTATGTATGTACATGCGTACAAAAATTAAATAATTCAAATTTTCAACAAAAAAAACTCGATAAGTGCACCAGTGTTTTTTATTGGAAAAATAAGAAAACAAAAGCACCAGATTTTAGTTTGAAATACAATTAAGTTTGGCGGTTTATTTAATATGAATATTAAAATTCAAGGGGGCTTACAATATTACCTTGCTTGTGAAGTGGTGTGGTGGCGGAACGTCCGTGATCGCTGGTGATTAAAATCCAATAGAAAGTCTAAAGAATTAGAAACTGAAGTCGAACCCTCTAAACGCTTTAAGAGTTCCGTTTTCAGGGGAAATTTAACGAAAGTGCACTGACAGGAAAAGTGCAGTTTTTCTTTTTGTCTTGTTTCACATACGAATGTGTATGTGTGTGCATCTGTTAAATTAACATTAGGGTGGTACACCCGATATTTTAATTTAAGAATTTGATTTAGCGTGGAGGCCTAAACATACCGGCCCCTTGCTATAAGCAACGTCTCAAAGATGATTCAGCCACCACACCTAATTTTACATTTATTTACATTGTAAATTATGTTCTTTCACATTGTAAGTTCTGCCGCAGGTTAGTCCTTGCCCGGGGATCTAGTCCGACCCTTCTCCGGTCCTCATTGCAGTTACTAGCTAAGGGGAAAAAATGGAAGAAAAAAGCTAATAAGGAAAAAGGGTGTGGTTGATCATTTCATTGCACTTTTATTTAAATTCGGTATGTATTCATGAATACTAAATATAAAATTTTAAATGTTTTGTCACATTTGGTGAGCTCCTGATATAATCAGCCCGAACATGGAAGCTTGCGCCAGTAAACCGCCGATCGTTGTTGGCGGAGTGCCACATACCATGACCTGGGCGTACACATCAGCGCCAAGTGTTAGTCGAGTGGGGGTGGCCCGATAGAACTGTGGATCCGCCAGACGCATAAATTGAAACGGCGTCGCTATCGTTGGGTCGATGTTAGCCGCGGGGCTGAGTCGGTTGTATCGCGTAACTAGCCTGGCCTGAGTATTTACCCGTTCCGCGACCCCGTACTTTCCTCGCAGCACGAGGGAACATGTTTTCGCGCGGGCGTTGCTGGCTTCGAGCTGAAGCTCCCGTGCTAGGTCCCTGTCGATGGTACTGCTGGGGGCGCAAGANATGGTGTGTTTACCTTGGCCTCCCACCCGAAAGAATAAACAATTTCATTATTTGTTCGCATGGTGCGGAACTTCGCTGAATCGGTTAAACCGCAAGTGCTTATGAATGTGCTTGGTAATATCACAATTTTAATGATTTATTTTGATATTACTAAAATATAGGGCACGTCAAAATTGATTCACTCACGATTTTATAAAAAGAAAATTCATATGTGCTAAGCCTTGCTTTGTTTCGAGCAAATCCAAGTAGCAGGGAATAAGTTGCGTAGTAGATTTTTAGTTTTGCGATCGTAGGAGAGTCCCAACCCTGGCTGCGTTGTCAACCAAGAGCGTAAATTGACATTTACGTTCTTATGTTAGAGATGTGATAGTCAACACATATGAGTATTCATATTCCGTACCGATTTAAAGGTATCCGGTACTTTCGATACTCGGTGTCGGACAAAAAAAAATAATAATAATAATAGTTTTATAATATACGCACGACAGCCAAACATATGGAAGTATTTTTGAGAGGTAAAGCCCATTAGCGAACTTTTATATATATATATATATATATATATTTTTTTTTATTGTAAATACTGATTTTTTTTTATTGTAAATACTGATTTTTTTTATTGTAAATACTGATTTTTATTTTTTTTATTGTAAATACTGATTCCACACCGCGCCTTTACGGAGGGAAGAACGAAAATTAGATAAAGTTATTAGTTAAGTTATCGAAGTTTCAGTAAAGTTATGTGAACAATTATTATTCCTTTGAAAAAATGGACTGGTAAAATTATGCAACAAGTGATTTAAGTGTGCTTATATTACCAAGGTATAATGCATTGAATCGGTATCGGTTAGCAACACCGAAACTTTGGGTACCGAGTATTGCGGCAACTTTGCACATCACTATTTTTAAAATGACACTTTCATCCATGATAAAAACATTAGAAGGTAAAACCATTCTCTCAATTCGTCGGCCATGATTTTTTTCTGACGTTTGCAAACATTTTAAAATCATATAAAATTGAAAATAAAAAAATGAAATTGTTCACAATTGTTGTTGTTTGAGATTAAAAATGAGAATTTGTGTGTGAGCCTGAGCTCGAATTTTAAAATTATATTGTTGGCAAACGTCAGACTGCCTCTCAATGATTTTACCTTGTAATGTTTTTATCATGCTTTCATCGATGTCAATTGCAGCACATATAAGAATTTCCTGAATGGCACGAGTGTTTACGAGGCGGTAAGTTGCGTATTTTTGCTTGTAGTATTTTAATTTGATAGTTTTTGTCCTTCCTTTCAGCTCTCGTTGGAAATATACCACCCAGAACATTCATTCACTCAAGTACAGCATATTTGACACTCATAACCGAGTTCGCCGGAAAGATGAATGGGGAATTCTTGTATGCAGAATGGAAAGTGCGGAATTTTCATATGCAGGCGCTACTCGCAACACCAATTCCTCTCGGAAAAAGCAAACCAAGTATCGCGAAATATGCATTAATCTAATATGAAGCTTTTATTCAACCCAAATTATCTAGCTAATATCTTTTCTTCTTTACAGCGCTTTTCGCCTTCCGTCTTTGCCATCTTTGACCCTACTTGGTTATAATTCATCTAAAACGTGCTACATCTTTTATATTTGGGTACTGAATACACCTAAAATAATAAAAACTTCAAGAAATCTTTGGGAATTATGCTATTGTTCTGCCCGACTTTTGGTATTATATTAATGGTTGAACAGGATACAGCAGGGTACCGATTTTCAGGCAATACCTGCCCATATATATGTAATATTAAACGAAAAATTTTAACTCGAACATTTCCACGATTGAAGGAAGTTGATCATATCATGGGTGGTGCAGCCGCATTGGAAAATGTAGATTCCACCCAAGCTGAATGTCCTGCGTGCTCTCACAAAAAATCTTATTTTATGCAAATGCAGACCCGGTCTGCAGATGACCCAATGACCACATTTTATAAGTGTTGCCGAAACTTTGGTGAGTGTTAACTATCTTTTGCCTGGATCTAAGTTTTTGCATTCATACATATGTCCATAGTTGCCAACTTGGTGCCTTAAGCACCAGATTTAGTGCTTTTTGAAAATTTAAATGCCAAAAAAAAATTATTTAGTGCCTAGTGCCCTTTTTAGTGCTTTTTTTCTGAACTAAAATTACTTCGAGATAGTTAAAACCTGCAATAATTTAAAATATTTAAGGTTGTGGCAGCACTGAATTTACAAGAATCTACAAATTGAAATGGACTAAAATACAACCATGATTGATAAAAAAGTTGCAAACCCACCTTGTTAAATTCTATTCACGTTGAAAATGCTAGTACGCAAGTATGTTAAGTATTTGTTTTTCTTTTTTCTAATTATTTGTAAATTTTTTTCTTTTTGCCACCTGAGTAAAACACATCGTTTCTTGGTGCTGAATCCAAATCTGGCCTCACATTTGCTCTAGCACTAGAATAATGAGATATCCTAACCTCAAAGTGCCAAAGACACGGTTTTTAGAGATATTTGAGGTTATATAATGAAAACATCAAATTATTTGCTCATTTCTAATCAGGGCATCATTTTCGTTTGATGCGATTCGATTTTTCTTTCTCGAGATATACCAGTTTTAATGTGCAGTACTTCGGCATTATGTTATGAAAAAAGTATCCCTTGATTCAAAAAAATTTGGTGCTTTTAGTGTGGTAAAATGCTTTTTTTCAAGTTTTTGGTGCTTTTTGAAAATGAAAAGATGGCAACACTGCATATGTCTACATATTTTGTTGAGTAGGCATGGTCGAATGTATATTTCTATTGGTATCATATATTTCTATTGGGGCCATAAATTAGTTCTAATGTCTTCGAAGCTTCGAGATTCGAATTTGAGTCGAATTTTAGCTCCAAACTGGCGAATTTTCGAAATCGAACTTTGTGGTGCTGAAATTCGGATAAAAATCGAATTTTTTTTTTTTTTTTATAAACAAAAAACGAATTTCGTCTTTCTGACGCATTTGCCAAAAATGTGGCTCGAATAGAACTGCTCGTCTTGTTTACTTAAGTATGTAACGTGAAGTTCGTACAAATCTCTCTTGCTCTTGTAGAGCACGAAAAAATAAAGTACATTATACTTCTCAAAAGATTAGTTTCAATATACATTTTGTTAATTTTTAATTTATACAACGAAAATACATATAAATTTTTGGATTTTTCGCTGATATATTTTGAGAAAGAAATACTTGTTATTTGTTTTTACTTTTGGTTGTGAAGATAGGCTGCGGATAATTAATCACTTCAGTGTAAGTTCAATTGCTGGTCTCTTTTTCGATTTGAACTATCATTACAGACAAACTTTTAAATTTTTCAGTAAAAGGTTGTTGAAAATTTGAAAAAATACAAATTAAATCGAATTTGTATCACCATTTATCGAATCGAATAATTGAATGGTTGGGTAATGTTCGACATTCGGAAGAAATCGAATTTCAACCTTATCTGAACCTGGGTGTAGGTTAACGATTCTACCTAATCTCCACTCGTTAGGTGGTAGGTTGTTTTCCTTAATAACGACGAGGTCTCCATTTTTCAAGTTGGCTTGTGGGTATTTCCACTTATTGCGCTTTTGGAGTTCCGACAGGTATTCTGTTTTCCACCTCTTGCAGNCTTGCAGAACGTATGGTGTAGAGCCTTCAGTCTTTGCCAACGATTCACAATCGACGCACGGTGTTCATCAGCGTCGATTTCAGGAGGAGCAAGAAGGTGCCCGCCGACTAAGAAGTGACCTGGAGTAAGTGTCTCTAAGTCTGATTGTTGGTTTGAAGAGGGACTGAGGGGTCGCGAGTTGAGGCATGACTCAACTCTGCATAGAAGGGTCGTAAATTCTTCGAATGTATATTTATAGTTTGAAGCGATTTTTGTGAAGTGGCATTTAAAACTTTTGACTCCCGCCTCCCACAATCCACCCATGTGGGGAGCTGCGGCGGGAATGAAATGCCATGTAAGCATTTGATGGGTGTATTTTGTTATGGTGTTATTGCGGGCATCGGCCATAAAGGCTTTGAATTCTGATCTTAGCGATCGCGAAGCTCCGACAAAGTTGGTACCGTTGTCGGAGTAAACATTTTTTGGGCAACCTCGCCTCCCCACGAATCTTGCAAATGCTGCCAAGAATGATTGTGTGCTTAAATCAGAGGTGGCTTCCAAATGGATCGCCTTGGTTGCAAAGCACACAAACAGACATACGTACCCCTTAGACACCCTGCAACCTCGTCCGTTGTAGTTCTTTATGTCGAAAGGTCCGGTGAAGTCGACACCTGTGTTAGTAAACGCGCGTGAAAATGTGGTGCGTTCTTTAGGAAGAATGCCCATAAGCTGCGTTTGCGACCGTTTTCGGTAGATCGTACAGATCTTACAGTTGTGAATTGTCGATTTGATCATATTCTGGACTCGAGGTATCCAATATTGCGTTCTAATCAAGCGCAACATAAGCTGATTCTCACCATGCAGTGATACTTTGTGAACGAACTGGACTATAAGACGAGACAAGTTGCTATTATATGGAAGGATAATTGGGTGGCGCTCGTTATAAGCGAGATCTAAAGATTTTCCAAGGCGACCACCTGTCCTAATTATATTTTCCTTGTCAATGTATGGGTTCAGGGACAAGATTTCACTTTTTGGACTTATTAATTTTGCCGATCTCAGTGATGAGTACTCCTGACCATAATGCTGCTTCTGGCAGATAATTATTAAGCGTTGAGTCGTTGCTTTGATTTCATCAGCTGAAATCGAACAAGATTCCGCTTGAAATGAAGCTCTAGTGTTACGGCGAGTTCTTTGGGAGAATCTCAGTACGTATGATAGAACTCTCAAAGCTCTCGGTAGATCGGAAAATCTTTCAAGAATATCATTACTAATATCGACTGCCGTGGTCGCATGAACCTGTACCCTTTTTTGTTCTAACTGTGTCTTATAGTCCTTTTCCTGTGTGGGCCATTGTGTTCTTTCTTCTTGCAACCAAGAAGGACCCTCCCACCACAAGGAAGAGGCTACCAATTCTTGCGCAATAATACCCCTGCTAGCTAAATCTGATGGATTTGATGCTGAATCCACATGGAGCCAATTTTGGCTTCCAACTTTCTCAATGATTTTTGTTACGCGATGGGCAACAAATGTTGACCATGAGCAGGGAGGTTTTCGAATCCAGGCTAGGACAATAGTCGAATCTGTCCACAGATGTGTGGTAAACTGGCCTAAAGTGAGATTGCTAACGATCGATTCAACAAGTTCTGCAAGCAGAACAGCACCGCACAGCTCCAATCGTGGTAACGAAATAGTTTTGACCGGTGCCACTCTGGACTTAGCCAGTAGAAGATTGACAAATACCTTTTCCGCTTTTTGAACCCGAAGAAAAATAGTGGCTGCGTATGCCTTTTCTGAGGCATCGCAGAAGCCATGAAGTTCTATTTTATCTGTAGGAGAAAAGTATACCCAACGAGGAATACGAATTTTGTCGATGTGGCAGTAGCTCTCTACAAAGTTTTGCCAACGATCGGACGATGCAGTTGAGACAATTTCGTCCCAACCTGTTCCTTCCAACCAAATGTCTTGCATTATAATTTTTGCTGTAACTACAAATGGCGCGAGCCATCCTAATGGGTCAAATAATTTTGCAATAGCCGAAAGTATTGCTCTTTTTGTAAAGCGAACCTCAGTCTCCAATGGCTTGGCAGTAAAATAAAACTTATCAGAATGGGCATTCCATCTGATGCCCAACGCCTTGACGGTACTGGTGTCCTCAAAATCCAAAAAATCTTCGTTTAAAAGGTGTGATTTGGGTAATCCTTCCAGTATTTTTTCGCAGTTGGATGTCCATTTTCGTAGCGGGAATCCAGCAGATTGTAAAACCATTGATACCTCGTCTTTAGCTTTGATGGTAGATTCGATGGTATGTCCTCCTGCTAAAACATCGTCGACATACATACATTTTTTCAATATATCTGAAGCTACAGGATATAAACTCTCTACATCGTCAGCTAATTGAAGTAGGGTTCTAATTGCTAAGTAAGGTGCGCAATTAACACCGAAGGTAACCGTGTTCAGTTCATATAAATTAATTGGTTCGCTTGAGCTTTTTCGGAAAACAATACGTTGATATTTGGTTTGATCAGGGTTTAATAAAATTTGGCGATACATCTTTTCGATGTCGCTGTTAAACACATATTGAAATAGTCTCCACCGTAATATTAAAATTGTCAAGTCACTTTGCAGGACTGGACCTGGGTGGAGGATGTCGTTGAGACTGACTCCGTTTGCAGTCGGACACGATGCGTTAAAGACTACTCGCACTTTGGTGGTAGTGCTTTCCTCTTTCCTGACAGCATGATGAGGTAGGAAGTAGTTCTCACATTCGTCTCCAGGAATATGTTCAGGAATCCGAGTCATGTGGCCCAATGTCTCGTATTCAGACAAGACCCTATTGTATTCTGATTGTAAAGGTGGATCCTTTGCTAAACGCGTTTCACTTCGAAAAAATTGTGAGCAAGCGATCTTAAGTGACGGACCTAATCGTACGTTAGTTGGAAAATCCTGTTTGAACGGCAGTGACACAATATATTTGCCTGCTTTATTCCGTTTAGTAGTGCTTTTATAAAGTTCCTCGCAATAGGTTTCATCTTTGTTGTAGGTCTTATTTCTTGGGATATCTTCCAATTCCCAAAAGGACGCTAAGCGTTTGTCTAAATTTATTTCGCTAAAAAATGATACGCACTTATTCGCTGGGGTACTTGTGTCAGTTTGACCGGTGAGAATCCAGCCGAAGACGGTTTCCTGAGCAAGAAGAGTTCCCAGTACGTCTTTCCTTATACCGCCTAGCATTATTTGTGCGTAAATATCTCCACCGAGGACAAGATCAACTTGCTCACTTACAAAAAATCTCTTGTCTGCTAAAACTAACTCTGGAAACGCTTGCTTAGTCCTAGCATCGATTTGGCAAGTCGGTAGATTTCCAGTTAATTGTGGTAATACTAACACGGTGGTATCTATATTGATCAGTGGGTCAATTGGTGACCGCAGTTGTATAAAACACGCCTCTTTTACTTGAGCTGAGACTGTGTTATTTATTCCAGATACTTGAGCTTGTATCCTCCTCGAGGGCAGATTAATCCTACGCTTAAGTCTTTCAGTAATGAAAGAGCACTCCGATCCGGAATCTATTAGAGCGCGGGCCGAAAAATTTGTATTATTAAAATATATATTGACTCGGGCGGTCCCTAATAGAATTCCTATGTTGGTATTAGCAAAGCAGGATTGGACATTTTGGGTTGGTCCTTTGTTTGCTTTGGAAGCATCGTGTCTTGCCTGAGCTTGAGCAGAAGTTGACGCGATGTTCTCTAACCCATCGGATACGTTTGTTTGATGCCTTTGGTTCATAGTTGCTTTTGGCTGAAATGCTTGAATGTGAAGGAGCGTGTGGTGTCTTTGGTGACAGATGCTGCAATTAAATGAGCATGTACACCTAGTCACAGTATGTCCAGAAGATAAGCAATTCAAGCAACCATGATTATTTTTAATGAAGGCGATTCTGTCTGCCGTTGTTATTTTAAGAAATTTTTGGCATTTTGACAGTTTGTGATTATTGCCTTTACAAAATTTGCACAGAATCTTGGCTACGCTTGCTTGGTAGGCCCCGTGCCTTTTCTGAGTTTCATTGTTTTTGCTATTTTGGGGCTTTGAAAATCGAGGGTGTTTTACAGCTTTAATATCTGATATTGTTTCAAGTGTTTGAAACCTATTAGAGAGGAATTTATCCATATCCTCCCACTTGGCAATTTCGGTTTTATTTTCAATTGTTTGTTCCCAAAGAGCCAACGTACTCTCTGGCAATTTCGTGGAGCAGAGATATGTAACGATGGCGTCCCAATTGGATACGTCAATTTGATGACATCGCAAAGCCGATAAACAATTATTAATATTTCGCTGTAACTTTTTTAATGAAGTACCGCACTCACTTTCTACTGACTCTAGGTTAAAAAGAATCTTTATCTGCGAATTCACTAGAATGCGTTTATTCTCGAACCTATCACAAAGGTTTTTCCATGCAGTATTGAAGCCCTCGTTTGTAACATCACATTTGCTAACTATCTCTTTGGCCTCCCCCTGAGTTTTCTGGTTCAAATGAAACAACTTTTCTACAGGAGTGAGGCGCTTATTATTGATATAAATGGCCGTAAACATGTCACGGAATGTAGGCCACGAGAGATAATCGCCTTTGAACACATCCGTATCACACGGTGGGAGATGGATGTTGTGTTCTCTGGCCGACATATCCTCGGTATCTTTGTCACTTTTGACGAGCTTCGCATGGAGTTCTGCCATGTTCGACATGCAGCGCAGATAAGTAGAATAGGTACTTTTATACTTAGCCTTCACTGAGGCTGATTTTGCTTCTACCGCACCTGAACTCAAATACTCTTCGTACGCTATCTTTGCTTTCCTCCACATGGCTTTCAGTTCCTCTTGCTGGATGGCAAGAGTGTATTTTGTGTGCTCCGTTTCAGTCATGCTATTGTAGTCGGCCTCAAACTCAGGCACAACATCAGCTAATCGGATAAATGTTTCCATTTTTAAGATCCTAATGAAAATAAGTTACGAGAGCACTTCGAAAATTATAACTTTCCCAAAGTTTTAAGCGAATAAACCACCACAATCAAATAAGTTAACACCGCAATTTAGGTGCAATTTCGCACGGATATCAAATTATTTATTAAATATCAAGCGTAATATATGTATGTAAATATATGTATTTATGTATACTCGCGCACACTAATGAAAATCTTCTAAGATTACAGGAACTGATACTCGCCACCCAACTCTCAGCGAAATATTTGTGTATAAATGTGAAATAATTCAACTGTGCTACGCATATATTATTTTTGTTGATTAATCGTTCAAAGTGATCTTGTGGATGCAGAATTGCAGAAGTTAAAAAGTGTCCCAATGTGAAACCAAATGTGTGTAACAAGTGCAGTCACAAGTGAGGTTATGTATCCTCAACTCAGTGAATTGTTGTTAGTGCCGATGATTTGACCAATTAACAAATGCTTGCAACACGATTGTTTGAAAATATTGAAAGCTAACTCGATGTGAAAAATAATAAAATCGATGCTTTGCAAATTTGAATAAGTGATTTTGAAAACACGAAATTAAATATAATTAAAAAAAAACTTGTAAAAAGTGTGCTCGCTATATATTAAGGTTACACTAACAACTGAGGTGGTGTTAAGTACAGAAAAATTTACTGTAACCCACACTTGTGTATTGCTGCACATATTTGTTCACAACGTTATTTACTAATTAAGTGCGAAAGAACACAAAAAGTGATATCAATGCACTGATGATTTCCACAAGATCACTCGCGATAATTTTGGATCTGCGCAGGTTTTTGGTGTTTTTAAATATTTGCCGTATTACGTATACGAGAAAGTGCAAGAAATTTGAAATGTCAACCACATACCTTTGAAAATCCTGAATGTTTTTTAATGTGGTACTGGTGATTAATTTGGGTGTTGTGTACTGATGTGGTACGTTCCCGACTTATGGTAACTTCACGCTAGTGTTTGTGGCAATTCACCAGTTGATGCTGGCGGACGGTTGTATGCGCAGATGTAATAATCTGGAGATTTGTGACCGCAAGTGACCCTTGACCGCTTGTATATTCAAAGAATGGCGCCTTTGTTTAGCTGCAGTGGACTGTATTTACTTTGCTCTGGTTAATTATAGTTCCTGGCGAAGATGGCCCATGAAAAACCCTGGCGACTTGGTGGGTTTAACCTCGATAAGTGCACCAGTGTTTTTTATTGGAAAAATAAGAAAACAAAAGCACCCGATTTTAGTTTGAAATACAATTAAGTTTGGCGGTTTATTTAATATGAATATTAAAATTCAAGGGGGCTTACAATATTACCTTGGTTATGAAGTGGTGTGGTGGCGGAACGTCCGTAATCGCTGGTGATTAAAATCCAATAGAAAGTTTAAAGAATTAGAAACTGAAGTCGAACCCTCTAAACGGTTTTAAGAGTTCCATTTTCAGGGGAAATTTAACGAAAGTGCACTGACAGGAAAAGTGCAATTTTTCTTTTTGTCTTGTTTCACATACGAATGTGTATGTATGTGCATCTGTTAAATTAACATTAGGGTGGTACACCCGATATTTTAATTTAAGAATTTGATTTAGCGTGGAGGCCTAAACAACTTTAATCGAATAATTTGACGGCAAATTGGGCACAAAATGCTTGTATAAATAATAATAATAATAATAATAATAATAATAATAATAATAATAAT
>NW_016157164.1:523551-524363 GCF_001687245.7 Rhagoletis zephyria | reverse complement strand
CTGCCGCGGCAAGGGCGCGCGAGCAACTGATCTAGCAGTGGCAACAAAATTGAAACGCGAGCACAAAAGGTCGATGGACGCCCACGTTCCCCATCAGCCGGCTTAGAGCCACCGTGCTCTGCGCAGCTTTTTCACATACTCCATGGATGTGTTCCCAGAATGTGAGTTTGTGTCAAGCTTCACCCCTAGGTATTTTGTAGACTTAGAAGTCGTCATGAGTTGAGGTCCGACCATCATATTTATAATTGTTGGGATCCGTTTCCTGGTGAGGAGCACGATCTCCGTTTTGGCTGTAGCCAATTGCAGACCGTGATCGCTGATCCATCCACTAACGTTGCGCATGACCTGGTTTAGCTTGAGCTGTGCTAGCTGGACATTTCTTGCTGTTATGACGGCGGCCACGTCGTCCGCGAAGGCGACAAGGAAGGCGCTCTCCGGCATTTCCGTGCGCAACAGACTGTCATACGTGGCGTTCCAGAGGTCCGGGCCAAGTACAGACCGCTGTGCCGCTCCGCCGGTTATACGTCTCTTTCTCTACCTTGTGTTGTGTCGTACAAAAGCCAACGGTCTATGAGGTAGTCCCGGATCATATCTAGCAAGTATGTTGGAACCTTGAATGACCGTTCCAAGGCCTCCAGCATGTCGTCCCATCTTGCCGAATTGAAGGCGTTCTTGACGTCCAGTGTGACTAGCAGCACTATTGGCCGCGCCTGGTGGCAGGCTTCTTCGGCTCTTATGTACCGCCTCGACTACTTCGCCAATTGCTCCTATAGTTGAGTGTCCCTTCCTGAAGCCATGTTGTCGGGGTGAAA
>NW_016157164.1:511743-518435 GCF_001687245.7 Rhagoletis zephyria | reverse complement strand
GGCCCGAAGCCATGCCGCAGGAAGCTTCTGATGACAGCGGTCCAATCGGTGCTCCTGTACGGGGCAGAAATATGGGCCGACGCATTGAAAGTCAAAAAATACCGGATTTAAATGTCTTCCGTCCAGCGCAGAGGTGCACTACGCATTGCTTCTGCATACCATACAGTGTCCGCGGACGCAGTCCTAGTTATTTCTGGCGTCATGCCAATTGAGCTACTCGCTTACGAGCGAAAAGAGATTTACAATCTCAGTGCCGAGATAGGTCCAGCAGCTGCCGCGGCAAGGGCGCGCGAGCAACAGGTCCAGCAGTGGCAACAAAACTGGAACGCAAGCACAAAAGGTCAATGGACGCACTCCCTGATAGCCGACCTTCAAACATGGTTGAACAGACCGCATGGGGAAGTCGATTTCTACCTGACGCAATTCCTCACCGGTCATGGTTACTTCCGAGAATGTCTTCATAGAATGGGAAGGGTGGACTCACCGTTCTGTCACTACTGTGGAAACGTCGAAGATAACGTGTACCACACATTCTTCACCTGCGAACACTTCTTGATTTCGCGCAGAATGTTGGAAGAAAGACACGGAGACATAACTTCGAACAACATAGTTGGGGTAATGAACTCCAGCGCAGAAAAGTGGGAAGCAGTTGCGAGATACGTGAAATTCGTACTCCGCTGCAAACGAGAGGACGGTTGTCTACTGAGGACACCCGAATGAAACGCCCCTACAAAAGAGCAGCCCCAAGGCTCTAACAGCGCGCTCCTGCATCTGAAGACATGCAGAATTGCGGTGCCAGATGCGGGATTCTTGCGCGGGCGGTGGGAGTTTGGGTTTTAGTGGGTAGCCCAACACGCTTCGGTGGGAGTCCCATGCTCGGGGAAGGTAGTATAGAGACTAGCGCCCCCGGCCAGTGCATAAAGCATTTCCCTCCCCTACGACAAAAAAAAAAAATAATAATAATAATAATAATAATAATAATAATAGATTGGCCTTTACACATGTGTTAGTGCTTGGCCGAGCTTCCTCTCCAAATTGTGGCGTGCGCCTTGATGTTGTCACACAAAGGGGAGGGGCCTACAGTTTTATCGTTTACGAAACTGTCAACATTCCCTACTAACGTTTACATTGTGCACCTGTCAGTTTGCATCCAGCAAACAAATTTTATTTACTATACTCCATTTATGTCCAAAGCATGTATTAAACAATATCTTTATTTATATTTGGGCAACATTTACATTCCCCTAAGTAGCGAGCTGTCTTCGTATCAATGCACGAAACCATTTTTAAACAGTTTTGAAAGTTACTCAACGATAGTTCCAAATCCTATGTTAAATGCAGCGTTGCCGTTTTCAATTCGTTTAATTACCCAGAAAGAAATCTAAATTACCCACAAATCTCCACCAAAAAATGGTTTAAGTTCCACGCAAATTACCCACAAGCAAAATAAGTATTTTTAAGTTTAGTTGCCACAATTTTAATTGAGCTTGAGGCCGTTTTTAATGAAAACCTATTGTGAAAAAGCATCAACAATTTGAAAAAATGGTAGAAGTGATAGCTATTTCGGAAATCACCACATTTACACATCAAATTTCTTCAGCGGTATTCGAACCGACGACCCCAGCTGACTCAGCCAGTTGCCTATACACTGTGCTAAGTTCGCCTTATAAACTGGTGTTGCTTTTTCCACTTTTTCATGTGAGTCAACTACAATCAAGCGCATCTATTCCAGTGCTATTTAAACTTGATCATGTGGTTGTTGGTTTTGTTGGTTTTTGTTAATAATTCTATTTTAGAATGCTTAGCTTTAAGGTGTCCTCGTCCTGAAATTATTTGTTTTTGTTATTTATGGCCTTATAACAATTATGTTCACTAATTTTTATTGAGCTTGAGGCCCTTTTTAATGAAAAACTATTGTGGAAAAGCAACAACAATTTGAGAAAATTTTAGAAGCGATAGCTATTTCGGAAATCACCACATCTCCTCATCAGGCTTCTTAAGCGGGGGTCGAACCGACGACCCCAGCTGACTCAGCCAGTTGCCTACGCACTGTGCTAAGTTCGCCTTATAAACTGTTGTTGCCTTTTCTACTTTTTTCATGTGAGCCAACTACAATCAAGCACAGCTATTCCAGTGCTATTAAACCCTCCGTTAGGCGCGTGGACTACATATGTAATCCACACATCTTTAAGCAGGGACCAATTAAAACTTGGATTAAGGATGACATTGCCCGCTTGAGTAGCTGTCGATGATATACAAAAGTACTCACTTAGTATAAAATTTAGGGGCTAGTCCCACATTTACCACTTTTAGCCACAGTTGAATACGATTGGACTACAATTGTAATCCACGCGCCTAATTACGTAACATTTTTGCCAAGTGCACAACTTCGATATTGTCTGTTTGAACACTGAGATAAGTTTTATAATTCCAAAAAACAAATCTTAATTCCATACAAAAATTTAACTTTAGTTCATTTTAAATTTGCATTGAATTTTATGACTTTTTTGTAGTGAAAATTTAAACGATTTCGGGTCTATACATTTCAGTGTTTCCATAAATTAACATTTCCTTTTTGTTTTGTATATATTTGGCTATTTTCGCATATCTAAGAATTTAACTTTGTTTTATAAGCAATATTAAGGCTATTCATTATGTACAACAAATTTTTCACTATAGAGAATTATATGTTGTTGTACAGGGAAATTGAAATGTCTGATGCAAAAAAGATACATTTGGAATATAGAGGGAAGTTCTATGGATGAAGAAGATGAAAATAAGCTTAACTTTTTTATAATTTTGAAATGATTGCCTGGGAGCTAGTAAAACCGCAAATTGAACACAAATTTCTAATGTGTCAAGAGAAGTTGGGCGTCGAGGAGGGCATCTACTTGGTATAGAAGAGATCTTACGGCCTCTACCAGCCGACATGCTAGAAAATTGCTTTCGGCGAAGTCCACAAGAAAAATTTGCCAAACACGTAGCAAATATGCATGCAAGCATCATATGTATGCTGACCATCCATCCTGTATTATACGGGACAGTCCTGTTTTTTGACCCATTGTCCTGGCAATTTATTTATTTTATACGGGACGCCAAATGTTCTGTATTTCTCTTAATGTCCTGTATTTGTTCCGTATTCGGTGTTCTGTATTTTGACGCCTTAACAGCTTATTAAATGGCATGCGTTGAACCAGTTTTAAGTGATGTTGGTATATGTACTATGATCGTAATTTACTCCATAAACAGTTATTATTTTCTAACCTGAATGCCTGAGATTGGAATCGAGCAGAGATGCTGAACAAACTATATGACTCGATTTCGTTTTGTTGATACGCAAAAATAACTTATCAAAATAATTTCGTTTCGTTTCAGAGCTGAATTAATGAAATAAAACTCAATCGTTAACGTTGAAACGAAATAAATCGTCAATCGTTAACATCGAAACAAAATAAATCAACGAAAAGTTGTTGTTGTATGCCATTGCCAGCTCACTATAAACACCTAGCACCTAAATGCATGCTACAGCTTCAGCATTAACGATTGCATTTCTTTTCGTTAATAAGCAAAATAGAATTATTTTGATAATCACCTAAACGGCAAAAAACTGAATCGTTTTAACAGAAACGATTGATTTTTTTGGTAAACGCTAAAATTAACGTTACATATGCATCTTTGGAATCGAGGGATACATACAGTGAGAAAAATATAAATTAGGACTCGACATTTTAGCAAGGTTTGGCTATTTGTCTTTAGTTTTTTAATGTTTATTATCTTTTTAGTGAAAGTAAAGCTCTTTTCCTCACAAAAACCATATAAATCAAAATTTCAGACTTTGTGCAAAAAACTATGAAAATTAATTCTGCAATGTTTCACCAAAATTTTCTAACTTTTCAATTAGAATCTTAAAAAAAAGTGCGAGTGGAACGTGCTGCTCTTTTAAAAAATTGTCGAACTTACTTTGTATGAAAAAATGCGAAACAATTTACCATTATCCGTTACCGACTTCAAAATTGTACTTTATTATACTAAATTTAACGAATCTTTTTTTAAACAAATTTGGCGGGGTAAAAATCTCGAGAAAAATATCTTACAAATTTGTGATGATACTATAAGGATGCTGTTTCAGGCATAATACATCTAGGATCATTGAGGAAGGCTTTAAGATTCGTAGGTTTTTTTGCAAAAAATTTTTAAAATTATTTTTTGTCCCATATTTGGTTCCCATAAATATGGTCACCGTAATCATATGAGAGATGAGAGCATCGCTTGTTTTGCAGGGAAAAATATGCTCCATATTTGACTTGTATTTCCTCGTTTATATGCTACTAGCAGACCAGGCGAACTTCGTCCTGCCCAAAATGTTTATATATTTTATTGAAACTTTTTGGTCCAACATTTTCACCAACAATTCACGTTTACGATTTTCATGGGCACATTCGTCTGCTAAGATTATGGTTTGGTGGTCATTTGCCGCTTTAAATAACCGAAGGAAAGTGTTATATCCGTGAAGAATTTCTTGAAATTCTCCATTTGTGCGGCATTTCATAGCACGGTTATTCGCAAAGCGAAATACATTTTTTCCTCTCCACTCCCTGGCGGCAACAATGAACCGGTTCTGTAGTGAATGTCCTAGAAGCACTACAGTATAGTTGGTGGCAATTTCAAAATGGGTGCGGATCATTGCTCTACAGAAATGCAATATACAGGAGCAGGAGCGTTCGGTGCAACAGGTCGATTTTATTTGACCTTCATGGCCCATTTTCTCACTTGGCTATTTTTAGTAATAACTCGACTTCAGCACCACTTCGCAGCACGTTTTTGCAAACATTAGCCAAACCGGATCATAAATAAGACTTTTAGTAATAACCAGGGAACGGATTTTTAGGACCTAAAATCCTATAAAAAAGGAAAAATAAAATAACGAAATAGGCAGGAGAAGGCACTAGGTGTTGCAAAAAAGGCAAAAAAAGGCAAAACAAAATAGCGAAAAAGGCAGGAAAATGCACTAGTTATTGCAAAAAAGCAAAATNAACAATCAAAAAATATATTTTTTTTAGAAATGTTTATATTACAAGTAAAAAGAGAAAAACTATGAACTAGTTTCATTATATGAAAAATTTGTACTTTGAATCTTTGACTATTTTATCCTTTCGAGTTTCTAACTCATAAAACTTTAATCTGTATAGTTGTAGTAACATTGAACCACAAGATGCATTTTGAAGTTTTCTGGCAGCATTTTCATTAAGATTTTCGGGAAGAAAAGCCTTGAATATACTAAATGTGTGCTCGACGTAAGTTGATACAAGCGGTGTTTTTCCAATAGTTCCAATTTTTCTCCAAGAGTATGCGATTTATTTCGTAAATCTCCATACAAAGTTCCAGATCTCTACCATGAAATTTCCAGAGATATGCAGTATGAAACTTTCGGTTTGTATGGGAGATGCCACACCCCTTTTTACAATAGCTCAAATTTTTCTCCAATGGTATGCGATTGATTTCATATATCTCCATACCAAGTTCCAGAACTGTACCATGCACACTTTCAGAGATATGTAGCACGAGAAATTCGGTTTGTACGGGAAGTGCCACGCCCCCTTTACATATAGATTTTTGTTTAGCCTAAAACCATCCTTGGGACACGTGCGGCAGGTGGCAGTTTCAAAAAAATCGGTTCAGCCGCTCTCGAGCCTTGCGAAAACTAAAAAACGGCTTTCAAAATATATATTAGTTGAGATATATTGCATATTATAATTATATTTTGACAGTATCCGTTGTTTCTGATTGGTCCAAAAAAATCTTGCCTAGTGACGCATTCGCCCATTGATATGGTGGTTGCTCAAAGCTATTTATATTCGAAATTGCATGAAAACTGGAAAACAGGAATCTATAAGCTTATCCAGGCAAAAAGCTACCTACGTACCAAATTTTAAGCAAATCGGACCATAAATACGATTTCTTCGAACAGATCGGTCCCTGGTCCACTTCTCGGAAAAAATGGATCATATATACTAATATATGCTAAAAAGCTACGTACGTACCGAATTTTAGGAAAATCGGACCGTAAATGCGATTTCTTCGAATAGATCGGTCCGTGGTCCGCTGCTCGGAAAAAATGGATCATATGTGCTAATATATGCTAAAAAGCTACCTACGTACCGAATTTTAAGCAAATCGGAACGTAAATACGATTTTTTGGAATAGATCGGTCCCTGGTCCTTCTTCTTCTTTTTTGGCGCTGTAACCGCCTAAGCGATTTTGGCCGAGTTCAGCAAAGCACGCCAGTCGTTTCTCCTGTGCGCCAACTGACGCCAATTGGAAACGCCTTCTCCACCTGATCTTTCCATCGCAGTGAGGGCCTCCCTCTTCCTCTGCTACCACCAGCGGGTTCCGAGTTGAATACTTTCAGAGCTGGAACGTCGGTGTCCATTCGAACGACGTGGCCAAGCCAGCGTAGTCGCTGTATTTTAATTCGCTGCACTATGTCCATATCATTGTAAAGCTCATACAGCTCATTGTTCCATCGTCTGCGGTACTCGCCGTCGCCAGCGCGTAAAGGCCCGTAAATCTTCCGCAAAATCTTTCTCTCAAACACCCCAAGAGCCGCCTCATCGGATGTTGTCATTGTCCATGCTTCTGCGCCATATACCAGCACGGGCATGATGAGTGACTTATAGAGCGTGGTTTTCGTA
>NW_016157164.1:507244-511718 GCF_001687245.7 Rhagoletis zephyria | reverse complement strand
TTTCTCCTCTGTGCCAACTGACGCCAATTGGAAACGCCAAGTGAAGCCAAGTCCTTCTCCACCTGATCTTTCCATCGCAGTGGGGGCCTCCCTCTTCCTCTGCTACCACCAGCGGGTTCCGAGTTGAATACTTTCAGAGCTGGAACGTCGGTGTCCATTCGAACGACGTGGCCAAGCCAGCGTAGTCGCTGTATTTTAATTCGCTGCACTATGTCCATATCGTTGTAAAGCTCATACAGCTCATCGTTCCATCGTCTGCGGTACTCGCCGTCGCCAACGCGTAAAGGACCGTAAATCTTCCGCAAAATCTTTCTCTTAAACACCCCAAGAGCCGCCTCATCGGATGTTGTCATTGTCCATGCTTCTGCGCCATATACCAGCACGGGCATGATGAGTGACTTATAGAGCGTGGTTTTCGTACGTCGAGAGAGGACTTTACTCCTGAATTGCCTACTCAGTCCAAAGTAGCACTTGTTGGCAAGAGTGATTCTACGTTGGATTTCAATGCTGACATTATTATCGGTGTTAATGCTGGTTCCCAAGTAAACGAAATTCTCTACTTTCTCGAAATTGTAACTGTCAACAGTGACGTGGGTGCCAAGGCGCGAATGTGCTGACTGTTTGTTTGATGACAGGAGATACTTCGTCTTGTCCTCGTTTACCACCAGACCCATTCGCTTTGCTTCCCTATCCAATTTGGAAAAGGCAGAACAGACTTCGCGGTTTTTGTTACCGATGATGTCGATGTCATCGGCATAAGCCAGCAATTGCACGCTCTTGTAGTAAATTGTTCCTGAGCGGTTCAGTTCTGCAGCTCTTATTATCTTCTCCAACATCAGATTAAAGAAGTCACATGAAAGGGAGTCGCCCTGTCTGAAACCCCGTTTTGTGGCGAACGGCTCGGAGAGGTCTTTTCCAATTCTGACGGAGCTGGTGGTATTGCTCAACGTCATTTTACACAGCCGTATGAGTTTTGAGGGGATGCCAAATTCAGCAATAGCGGCGTATAGACAACTCCTTTTAGTGCTGTCAAAAGCAGCTTTAAAGTCGAATAGGTGGTGGTGAGTGTCGATCCTTTTCTCGCGGGTCTTTTCCAAGATTTGGCGTATTGTGAATACCTGGTCTATGGTGGATTTGCCAGGTCTAAAGCCACACTGATAAGGCCCAATCAGTTCATTGACGGTGGGCTTCAGTCTTTCACACAATACGCTCGATAAGACCTTGTAACCTATGCTTAGAAGGCTGATCCCGCGGTAGTTGGCGCGAATGGCGGGGTCACCTTTCTTGTGGATTGGGCAGAGCACACTTAAATTCCAGTCGCCGGGCATGCGTTCATCTGACCATATTCTGCACAAGAGTTGATGCATGCACCTTATCAACTCCTCGCCGCCGTACTTGAATAGCTCAGCTGGCAGGCTGTCAGCTCCAGCGGCTTTGTTGTTTTTCAGCCGCGTTATTGCTATACGTACCTCGTCATAGTCAGGCGGTGGAACGTCGACTCCGTCATCATCGACTGCGGGCTCGGGTTCTTCTTCTCCACAACTTTCTGTGCTGCTACCATTTAGTAGGGCGGAAAAGTGTTCCCTCCATAATTTAAGTACGCTCTGGACATCAGTTACTAGGTCGCCATTATTGTTCTTACAGGAGTACGCCCCGGTCTTGAAACCTTCCGTAAGTCGCCTAACTCTCTGGTAAAATTTTCGGGCATTCTTCCTGTCGGCCAGCATTTCAAGCTCTTCGCACTCACGTATTTCGGCCTCTCTCTTCTTATTGCGGCAAATACGTCTCGCTTCCCTCTTCAGATCCCTATAGCGGTCCCACATAGCGCGCGTTGCGCCCGATCGCAGCGTAGCCCCGTATGCGGCATCTTTTTTCTCTGCAGCTTCCTGACTCTGCTCATCTTACCAGTTGTTCTTTCGGGCTAATTATATAAAGAGAAGTCCGCGTCTGGCCCGATTTTCATGAAATTTTGTATATAAATAGCTCTCAGTAACCACCATGTTTTAGGCTAAAAAAATTACCTTTTTCCGTTAGGTGGACCAGGGACCGATCTATTCGAAAAAATCGTGTTTATGGTCCGATTTACTTAAAATTCGGTACGTAGGTAGCTTTTTAGCATATATGATCCATTTTTTTCGAGAAGTGGACCAGGGACCGATCTATTCAAACAATCGTATTTACGGTACGATTTGCTTAAAATTCGTTCGTACGTAGCTTTTTAGCATATATTAGTATATATGATCCACTTTTTCCGATAAGTGGACCAGGGACCTATCTATTCGAAACAATCTTATTATTGTCCGATTTGCTTAAAATTTGGTACGTAAGTAGCTTTTAGCATATATTAGCATATATCATCCACGTTTTCCGAGAAGTGGACCAGGGACCGATCTATTCGAAAAAATCGTATTTACAGTCCGATTTGCTTAAAATTCGGTACGTAGCTAGCTTTTTAGCATATATGATCCAGTTTTTCCGAGAAGTCGACCGGGGACCGATCTATTCCAAAAAATCGTAGTTACGGTCCGATTTGCTTAAAATTCGGTACGTACGTAGCTTTTCAGCATATATTAGTATATATGATCCATTTTTTCCGAGAAGTGGACCAGGGACCGATCTATTCGAAAAAATCGTATTTATGGTCCAATTTGGTTAAAGTTCAGTACGTACGTAGCTTTTTAGCATATATTAGTATATATGATCCATTTTTTCCGGAGTGCAATGGGGTATAGTCGTTGGGCTGGGTACGCAGTTACAGTTGCATGGCTATACTCAATCCCGACTCTTGCGTCCCCGTTCGCGCACTCTGGGCAACGTGAGCAACCCTTGTGCGAGATGCGGTAACCAATCCGAGTGGAGCCTTGGGTCACGGCAGAAAGAGAGGGAGCTTCGGTGGGACCACTCCGATTAATTCGGTTTAAGGGCTCACTGAAGTCTGCAGCGTCTGTTCACCAGTAGGTGCGGCTGCAAGCGGGTGTCTGCGTGGAGCAAGCGGCTCGCTATATAAACGTGTATTTGGTTGCGAAGCCACCTAGTCCCAACAATGGGTTGTGCGCTGGGTTTGGGACCCGCCACGTAAAAACCACTTCTAGTGAAGAAGCAAGGCAAAGCCTCGGATGAGATCCCCCCGCTGCCCCCGCTATGATATCAAAATCGTGCTTGGAGACTTCAATGCCAGGGTGGGCAGAGAAGGGATTTTTGAAACCACCGTCGGAAAATTCAGCCTCCACGACGAAACGTCCGACAACGGATTGAGGCTGATCGACTTCGCCGGGGCCCGAAACATGGTAGTATGCAGTACTAGGTTAAAGCATAAAAATATCCATCAAGCTACGTGGCTGTCTCCGGATAGAAAAACGAGAAACCAAATCGATCACGCTGTGATAGACGGAAGGCACGCTTCCAGTGTTTTAGACGTACGCACATTCCGAGGCCCAAACATCGACTCGGACCACTATCTTGTGGCAGCCAAGATACGCAACCGCCTCTGTGCAGCAAAAGATGAACGCCCAAATATGCAAGGAAAGCTTAACGTCGAAAAGCTGCAATCACAACAGACAGGCAGCGCTTTCTTTACTCGACTCTCACACCTGCTTTCAGAGAGCACTCTTCAACAAACCGACATATGCGAGCAGTGGAACCACATTTCTCGCTCATTAAGTACCGCCGCCGAAGAAGTAGTCGGATTTCAGCGAGCGAAAGAACAACTGGTACGATGAGGAGTGTCAGGAAGCTGCAGAGAAAAAAGATGCCGCACACAGGGCTACGCTGCGATCGGGCGCAACGCGCGCTATGTGGGACCGCTATAGGGATCTGAAGAGGGAAGCGAGACGTATTTGCCGCAATAAGAAGAGAGAGGCCGAAATACGTGAGTGCGAAGAGCTTGAAATGCTGGCCGACAGGAAGAATGCCCGAAAATTTTACCAGAGAGTTAGGCGACTTACGGAAGGTTTCAAGATCGGGGCGTATCCTGTAAGAACAATAATGGCGACCTAGTAACTGATGTCCAGAGCGTACTTAAATTATGTAGGGAACACTTTTCCACCCTACTAAATGGTAGCAGCAGGGAAAGTTGTGGAGAAGAAGAACCCGAGCCCGCAGTCGATGATGACGGAGTCGACGTTCCACCGCCTAACTATGACGAGGTATGTATAGCAATAACGCGGCTAAAAACCAGCAAAGCTGCTGGAGCTGACAGCCTGCCAGCTGAGCTATTCAACTACGGCGGCGAGGAGTTGATAAGGTGCATGCATCAACTCTTGTGCAGAATATGGTCAGATGAGCGCATGCCCGACGACTGGAATTTAAGTGTGCTCTTCCCAATCCATAAGAAAGGTGACCCTGCCAATCGCGCCAACTACCGCGGGATAAGCCTTCTAAACATAGGTTACAAGGTCTTATCGAGCGTATTGTGTGAAAGACTGAAGCCCACCGTCAATGAACCGATTGGGCCTTATCAGTGTGGCTTTAGACC
>NW_016157164.1:498623-506253 GCF_001687245.7 Rhagoletis zephyria | reverse complement strand
AATCTAAATAGCTTTGAGCAACCACCATAGCAAGGGGCGAATTCGTCACTAGGCAAGATTTTTTTGCGCCAATCAGAAACAGCGGATACTGTCAAAATATAATTAATAATAATAATAAATTGGCGCTTACACATATGTTAGTGTTTGGCCGAGCTTCTCCTCCGAGTTGTGGCGTGCGCCTCGATGTTGTCACACAAAGCGGAGGGACCTACAGTTTTACGCCGACTCCGAACGGCGATGGTATTTTTATGAGAAGCTGTTTTTCATGGCAGAAATACACTCGGAGGTTTGCCATTGCCTGCCGAGGGACGACCGCTGTTAAGAAAAAACCTTTTTTCTATATTTTTTGTGATGTTGCTTTGACCAGGGTTTGAACCCAGGTGCTGCGGAGTGGAAGCGCGCACTACTTACCACTACACCACAGCGGCCGACAAAATAATAATTATAATATATAATATCAGGAGACCCGGCGAACTTCGTCCCGCCCAAAATTTTTATTTTTCTATTTACACTTTTTGGTCCAACAATTTCACCAACAATTCACGTTTACATTCATCTGCTAAGATGATGGTTTGGTGGTCATTTGCCGCTTTAAATAACCTAAAGAAAGTGTTATATTCGTGAAGAAGTTCTTGAAATTCTCCAACTGTGCAGCATTTCATAGCACGGTTATTCGCAAAACAAAGTAAATTTGAAGAATTTTTTCCTCTTCACTCCCTGGCGGCAACAATGACCCGGTTCTATTGTGAATCTGTCCTAGAAGCTTTACAGTATAGTTGGTGGAAATTTAAAAATGGATGGGAATCATTTTTCTACACAAATGCAATATACATATACTTATTTCACATCCATTGGGCCAATCGTAACACAGGAGAGTTCGATATACTCAATGGTGCAACAGGTCGATTTAATCTGACCTTCAGGGCACCTTCTCTCACTTGGCTATTTTTAGTAATAACTCGACTGCAGCGCCACTTGGCAGCACGTTTTTGCAATAGTATTGCTCTTACCTTGACCAATACATATTTAAAATATATCGAGTCATAAATAAGGTTTTTAGTAATAACTCAACTACAGCGCAACTGGCGGATTGAATTGTGAAACTAAACCATCAAGAGACCCACTCAAATACACACAAAAAATTTCGTTAAAATCCGTACAATCATTTAGGAGCCCTCCAGTACTGCTGGAGTCAATCGGTACTTTTGAACCGCTACTGCACCGATTCCTAGGTATGTAGCTACTCTATTAACCCGTGGTAGTGCAGAGTCGAATCAGTCGTAAGCAGAACAGCGAAAAAGTGCGACAGAGGGCGCCCATAAATCACGCCAGTGACTACTTTAGTAACTCCCGGTAGTGCAGAGAGAGCCGATGGTGACTACCGCCTAGGACATTGCCTTGTAAAAGTAATCGATGAAATACACTGAAAGTATTCGGTCGGTAATTGACGGTGTTTATTAGGTAGCTACCGATTCAGCAGTCCTGTAGTCACTCCCCCGTACTGCAGGGAGGATTTCACTCACAAACACACCTACAGAAGAATGATAAATACATTCAAAGATAGCTAAAAGTCTGTACGTTTGTAGGCCTCACGCTCCCTTTTCAAATAGCCCCAATTTTCTCCATGAGTATAGGCTTGATTTCATATACATACAAATCTCCATACCAAGTTCCAGTAGTCTACCATGAATACTTTCAGAGATATGCAGTAAAAAATTTCCGTTTGTATGGGAGGTGCCACGCCCCTTTACCAATAGCTCCCATTTTTCTTCATGAGAATGCGATTGATTTCATATATCTCCATACTAAGTTCCAATACTCTACCATGGACATTTCCAGAGATATGCAGTATGAAAAATTCGGTTTGTATGGGAGGTGCAACGCCCCCTTTTACAATAGCTCAAATTTTTCTCCAAGAGTATGCCAGAACTCTACCACGAACACTTCCAGAGATATGCAGTATGAAAAATTCGGTTTGTATGGGAGGTGCCACGCCCCCTTTTCCAATAGCTCAAATTTCTCTTCAGGATTATGCGATTGATTTCTTATATCTCCATTACACAGCTTCAGAACTCTACCATGAGCACTTCCAGAGATATCCAGTATGAACAATTCGGTTCGCATTGGAGGTGCCACGCCCCATTTTCCAATAGCTCCTATTTTTCTCGTAGAGTATGCGATTAATTTCGTATATCTCCATACCAAGTTGCAGAACTCTACCGTGAACACTTCCAGAGATACGTAGTATGAAAAATTTGGTTTGCATGGGAGGTGCCGCGCCCCCTTTTCCAATAGCTCCAATTTTTTCTTCAAGAGTATGCGATTGATTTCGTATGTCTCCATATAAAGTTCCAGAACTCTACCGTGAACACTTCCAAAGAAACGTAGTATGATAAATTTGGTTTCTATGGGAGGTGCCGCGCCCCCTTTTCCAATAGCTCCAATTTTTTCTCCAAGAGTATGCGATTGATTTCGTATATCTTCATACCAAGATCCAGAACTCTACCATGAACACTTGCAGAGATATGTAGCATGAGAAATTCGGTTTGTATGGGAGGTTCCACGCCCCTTTTTTCAATAGCTCAAATTTTTCTCCAAAAGTATGCGATTGGTTTCGTTTGTCTCCATACGAAGTTCCAGAACTCTATCATGAACACTTCCAGAGATATGGAGTTTGAAAAAATTCGGTTTGTATTGGAAGTGCCACGCCTCCTTTACCATCCTTGAACGGGGCACCGAAATTGCGCATATGGAAACTATGCATTTAGACATTATTTCGGTTTCAACCGAAACTGTGCATGTATGCTTTATTTCGGTTTTTACCATATGCATTATTTCGGTTTTAAACCGAAACTGTGCATGTATGCATTACTTCGTTTTTTTCATATGCATTATTTCGTTTTAAAACGAAAGTAGTGCATATGATAATTTCGGTATTTTCTCATATGCATTATTTCGGTTTTCAACCGAAACTGTGCATATATGCATTATTTCGGTTTTTTTCATATGTATTATTTCGTATGCACAGTTTCCATATGCACAATTTCAGGGTGCCTCCTTGAACACGTGCGGCAGGTATCTGAAGTTGCAAAATAATCGGTTCAGCCGTTCTTAAGCTTTGCGAACAGTTCAAAACGGCTTTCAAAATATATATTAGTATATATATATTATATATCATTACTATATTTTGGCTGTATCTGTTGTTTCTGATTGCCGCGAAAAAAACTTATCTCCTTGATATGGTGGTTGCTCAAAGCTATTTATATTCGAAATTGCATGAAAATTCGAATACAGGATCATATAAGCTTATCTATGCAAAAAGCTACCTACGTACAAAATATTAATCAAATCGGACCATAGATAAGATTTTTCGAATAGCTCGGTCCCTGGCCCACTTCGCAGAAAAAAGAACCCTATATGCTAATCTAGGCAAAAATCAACCGACATACCAAATTTTAAGCAAATCTGACCATAATTACGATTTTTTCGAATAGATCGGTTCCTGGTCCACTTCCCAGAAAAAAGGATCCTATATGCTAATCTGGGTAAAAAGCTACCCACGTACCAAATTTTAAACAAATCGGACCATAAATACGATTTTCCGAATAGATCGGTCCCTGGTCCACTTCCCGGAAAAAAGGATCCTATATGCTAACCTAGGCAAAAAGCTACCTACGTACGGAATTTTAAGCAAATCGGACTATAAGTACGATTTTTCCGAATAGATCGGTCCCTGGTCCACTTCCCGGAAAAAAGGATCCTATATGCTAACCTAGGCAAAAAGCTACCTACGTACGGAATTTTAAGCAAATCGGCGCATAAATACGATTTTTCCGAATAGATCGGTCCCTGGTCCACTTCCCGTAAAAAAAGGATCCTATATGCTAGCCTAGGCAAAGAGCTACCTAAGTACCAAATTTTAAGCAAATCGGAGCATAATAAGATTTTTTTGAATAGATCGGTCCCTGGTCCACCTACCAGAAAAAAGTAAATTTTCATTTTTCTACAGAAATGCAATATACGTATACTTATTTCACATCCATTGGGCCAATCGTAACACAGGAGAATTCGTTTTTGCAATAGTATTGCTCTTACCATGACCAATACATGTTTAAAACTAGCAAATGCCTGGCTTGCCTCGCGACGCCTTATAAGAACTTTTACGTTGACTAATACAAAAATAGGGTTGCTATGCAAAAACGGTTTGTAATGTAAAATTCATTAGTTTAGGTTGAAAGGACTAAAGAGCAGAACCTTGCTTACTCATAGGCCAAGAATAATAGCGCTGAGATAGCATTTGGGTTAAGTACTAATCTTCTTCGATGTTATGAGCTCTTATTTCCACCTGTGAGATATCTGTACGTATTGCAAGGTTTGCTAAGAGTGCGTAATCTTCTATAATCCTCTTGTTCCCAGGATGGAAGTTTACCCGTTCAAACGGGGTCATTGATATTCCCACCGCATTCTTCTTAATCATTGACATTCCTACCGATTTGTTTTTATCATAAAGTTAATACCCGTTACTCCTGGTCACACGATAAAGATGGGGTCTCTAAATATCTCGACTCCGGCGCCATCTGTCGGCACCTTTTTTGCGATGCAGAGCAGAATTGCAAATTCATTTGACGTATGATTCCGAAGTTATGGTTGAGTAATAATGTCACGCCTATGGGAGGTGCATCGCCCTTTGTCAGGTTTCATTTTTTATACCCTAGGTTACGTCCGAGGTCACTCTTTATATACCAGTTAAAGCCCCATGAAAATCCATTCAGTAGTTCCGGAGATTAGTGAGTTCAAACAGAAAAACAATCTACAGTTTTATTATAGTATAGAAGATAGATAGAAGATGAACTGAGGTATGTATACATAAATGTGTATAGTATTTGAAGTTCAATAAGAGTTGAAATATAAGGCCAATATGGCTCGAAGGACAACATAAAATAAGAGTCAGAATGAAGTTATTTATAAGGACTATAAGACACATTTAAGAGCCCCAAAAAAACTCTGAAACGATTCCAATATGAGGCCAAAAATTGCTTTAAAAAGAGTCCAAAATGAGCCGTTATGACTCCTATAAAAGTCCAATATGACTCATTTGGAGTCTCATTTGATGTATGAATTTAAGGTCATATAAGTCGACCTTCGGAGGAAGCAAAACACACTCATTTCGGGATCTTAAATGAGCTCATTATGAGCGTAAAGGCTCCGAAATGGGACTCCTTAAAGACTCATTTATGACTCCAAATGTATATTTCATTGATATGTACATATCTCTCGCTCATAGGGAAAGCACTTATTGAATTTTGTTTTTCGTTTTTCGCATGCATTTTCTTTTTACTTTAAAATTTCAATACGCCACCCAAATTAAAAAAACGTTTTTCTCGATAAGTCAATGCTGAAACCACACGCTTTATTTCCTTTTAAATAAATTTCTTTTAATTCCGCAAATTAGAAATTCGCTAGAAATGTAAATACATAATTAATTCCAAATGTCAATTCTTGACTCAAGGGAACGCTTCGAACTATATCCGCTTAATTCACAGAACATGCTTTTCATGTGAGCGTTTTCAAAATATCTAGTTAATTTGTATGTAAAAAATCCCATAGTGATACACGAAACACAAAGATATTTAAATAAATCAGTTTCTACCTACCGATTATCTTTTTACTTACGGATTCTTAGAAACACACCACTCCTGTAAGACACAAAACTCCGCGCGAAACTTTTAACCTCGTATGTATCTATGTTCAAGACCGTTTTCAATATGTACGAACGACACTAATTACTATTTCAGTTGAAAAAAAAATATTAATAACGTAAAGTAAACACTGGCATATGTTGATGCCGTTGAAAAGCAAAATTATATTCAAAAGAATTTGGTGCAAAGTAAATTTTGTTTGCAAAAAGTTGTATATCTTTTTTGTCCACATTCCAGTTTTGATAAAATATAGCCTATGTTACGTCCGAGGTTAATGTCTAGATACCAGTTAAAGCCCCATGAAAATCCATTCAGTAGTTCCGGAGATTAGTGAGTTCAAACAGAAAAACAATCTACAGTTTTATTATAGTATAGATGGATATATATCGAGTCATAAATAAGGTTTTTAGTAATAACTCAACTACAGCGCAACTGGCGGATTGAATTGTGAAACTAAACCATCCAGAGACCCACTCAAATACACACAAAAAATTTCGTTAAAATCCGTACAATCATTTACGAGGATTTCACTCACAAACACACCTACAGAAGAATGATAAATACATTCAAAGATAGCTAAAAGTCGGCACGTTTGTAGGCCTCACGCTCCCTTTTCAAATAGCCCCAATTTTCTCCATGAGTATAGGCTTGATTTCATATACATACAAATCTCCATACGAAGTTCCAGTTCTCTACCATGAATACTTTCAGAGATATGCAGTATAAAATTTCCGTTTGTATGGGAGGTGCCACGCCCCTTTACCAATAGCTCCCATTTTTCTTCATGAGTATGCGATTGATTTCATATATCTCCATACTAAGTTCCAATACTCTACCATGGACATTTCCAGAGATATGCAGTATAAAAAATTCGATTTGTATGGGAGGTGCAATGCCCCCTTTTACAATAGCTCCAATTTTTCTCCAAGAGTATGCGATTGATTTCATATATCTCCATACTAAGTTCCAATACTCTACCATGGACATTTCCAGAGATATGCAGTATAAAAAATTCGATTTGTATGGGAGGTGCAATGCCCCCTTTTACAATAGCTCCAATTTTTCTCCAAGAGTATGCGATTGATTTCGTATATCTCCATACCAAGAATATTAGATATTAGAATATTAATCAAATCGGACCATAGATAAGATTTTTCGAATAGATCGGACCCTGGTCCACTTCCCGGAAAAATAATCATATATGCTAATCTAGGCAAAAAGCTACCTACGTACCAAATTTTAAGCAAATCGGACCAAAAATACGATTTTTTCGAATAAATCGGTCCCTGTTCCACTTCGCGGGAAAAAGAACCCTATATGCTAATCTAGGCAAAAAGCAACCTACATACCAAATTTTAAGCAAATCTGACCATAATTACGATTTTTCCGAATAGATCGGTCCCTGGTCCACTTCCCGGAAAAAAAGGATCCTTTAGGCTAACCTAGGCAAAAAGCTACCTACGTACCAAATTTTAACCAAATCGGAGCATAATAAGATTTTTTTTGAATAGATCGGTCTCTGGTCCACCTACCGGAAAAAAGTAAATTTTTTTAGCCTAAAACATGGTGGTTGCTGAAAGCTACAAAGTTTCATTAAAATCGGACCAGCCGTTCGCGAGATTACCTGTTACAAAGAAAGGGACTTCTCTTTATATAACACTGTGAGACAAATGGTAGGGGTCAGTGATCGGGAAGGGTTCAAACTACCGGGGAAAGTTATATCGGTAAAAAAAGAAGTTATACGTGTCCCGGCGTTTCGCTGGGTCACGTCTAGGAATCGAGATATATATACAACTATCATATAGGGGAAATTGTCACCTTTGGTGGTCTTTTTTTGACATAACTCGAGAACCACTAGTCCGATTTTGCTCAAACAAATTTAAAAAAATTATAAATTACAATTCCTTTAATCTGTTCATATAACGTTTTTC
>NW_016157164.1:495075-496664 GCF_001687245.7 Rhagoletis zephyria | reverse complement strand
CAAAACTGTTGATTATATAGAAAAACGTTATATGAACAGATTAAAGGAATTGTAATTTTTAATTTTTTTAAATTTGTTTGAGCAAAATCGGACTAGTGGTTCTCGAGTTATGTCAAAAAAAGACCACCAAAGGTGACAATTTCCCCTATTTGATAGTTATATATATATCTCGATTCCTAGACGTGACCCTGCGAAACGCCGGGACACGTATAACTTGTTTTTGACCGATATAACATTTATATTAATTTCTTTTTATAACACATTTTTATCTTTATTCTTATACTTTATTGCTATAAGGTAGCTGAGCAAAGGTGAGTCTAGCGGTGTCCAAAATATTTGTGAATACATTTTTTGAAATTTGCATTGATAGTGCTTTAGCTGGAAGATGTGAAGGCTAAGAAATGTGAAGAGAACGTGATGGATAACGGGCACTTAGTTATAGGATGTTGGAGATAAAATAACAGTCGTTTAATATATTAGCGAAATTTAAAGCATACTTGCATGTTTGCGATACTTTCGAAGAACATTTCTGTTAAAAAATTCATGCATCTTTTAAGGCATTTTCTAAAAGGACGATGCAGTACTTTGTAAAAAAATTATTTTTTGCTGTTGATAGAGAGAGAGAGAAACCTTTTAGTAAGCACAAAAATCCCATAAAATACATAGGTCGTGTCAGCTGATAGTCTCTGATTTTCATGAAACAAGACAATCGCAAACACGATATCGTCATACGTGATTTATGCCCAGTTTTGTAGCTCATTAAAATTGAGTATAATAAAGTGCAAATGGAAAGTGCTGCTCGTTTGCTTCTCTTTAAAAAAAAATTGTCGAACATACTTTGTATGAAAAAAATGCGTAACACCGGCAACATAAAAACAATCCAAAAATTAACGGTACGTACACTAAAGTTACATTATTTTGTTTAACAAATTTTGCGGAGTAAAAATCTCAAGAGAAATATCCTACACATTTGTGATGTTACTATAAATATGCTGTTTAAGATCTGTAAGTTTTTGTGAACAAAATTTGGAAAATTATTTTTTGTCTCGTATTCGGCTCCCATAAGTATGGTCATCGAACTTAAGCCCTTTTCTCCGTCGGTTAAGCCTTTTTCTCCGAGAGAAATGTTTCATTGCAGAGATGGAATTGTTACACTTTTGTGTGAAAGTTTTGAAGTGCCCCTATTTTTCTTCCAAATATGGACTATTTGTATACAAAGGTAAATACATATGTATGTACATGTATATGTTGTGGTAGATTAAGATTTTTAATCAAAAGGATAAAAATATAATAAATACTAGTGTTCGCCCAGCGGTTGAAATTCAACCGCTAAAATTAAGGATAGTTTATGTGAGTTGAGTTGAGCTGAAATAAAATTTGTTGGAATGAGTTAAGTGGAGGGGAGTTTAGCTTAGTACTTAGCATAACATAACATAGAATAGCATTAGATTCAATAACATAACATATGTAGCATAACACATCACAATATAACATCGCACATTCTTCAGTTGTATTTCCTTTTTATCCCTATCACTTTCTTCCTCTCTATCTTTGTCTCTATCGCTTTTAATGTTTATGTTTATGTTTAT
>NW_016157164.1:492018-493124 GCF_001687245.7 Rhagoletis zephyria | reverse complement strand
TATTCATGTACATACATACATACATCTTATTCCTAAACTGCTGCTTAGCACGTTTCTTTAATTCACTATCAATATTAAAGCATACATTTAGGAGGCATTTCCGCCCCAACCATGTACATGTATGGCATTGGTATTGGTGTGACTTTTGAATTGATTTTTTCGCTCTATTTTAAACTAATTTGAAATTTTAAAAATTGCCTGCACATCAGCATCAAAATACCTTTCTAATGATATATAATTGTTTATACCTTAGAAGTACAGTTTAGCCGTAAAAGGGGTGTAAAGGAAACATGATTGCCTATTTATATAATTGATATAGGGTGTTAAAATACTACTTGGTTGTTGCAGAGCTTAACTAAAGGCACACTCGTCCCATATAGCGACAACGATTCTTCTGAAGAGTTAGTTGAAGAGGAAAATTCTGTGTTCCTTTCTTAAACTGTTGCACTCCGATAAGGCAAAAAAAGGCTCAACCTCTGCCGTTTGAAGCTTTGTTAGGGGAGATGGTTTCCCTGAAAAGCAGAAGGTTGCTTAAAACGACAATGTTATGAACAGGGAACGGATTTTATGGAAATTGCCTTTTTTCTGCTAAAGNTTTTTTTCTGCTAAAGAGATAGAGTATATTCGATTAAGAATGTCCACGATTTAGCTTTCCCTGATTCCATATATACACATTTGATTTTGCCTTTTTTAAGATATTTGCCTTTTTTTGCCTTTTCTGCCTTTAAAAAAGTGATTATAGCATTAAACATTTTTTTTTAAGATTAAAAAATATACACATGCCCATGCGGCTTATAGAAGCGCAGGGACCTCTTGCCAAATTGGTGTTGGAAAAATTCAAAGCCGTTTTCTCAGCTAACGTAGGCTTTGAGACAATAAGGGGTGTGGATAAAATTGTAAAGGGCGAGGAAAACGCCCTTATTCCTGATAATATGAACGTTTCAAACGTTCCATATTTAAATTGGGCTCCATTTGTATCAACTTACGTCGAGCGCACATTTAGTACATTCAAGGCTTTTCTTCGCGAAAATCGAATGAAAATTCTGCCAGAAAACTTCAAAATGCATCTTGTGGTTCAATGTTACTACAACTATACAGATTAAAGT
>NW_016157164.1:482777-492000 GCF_001687245.7 Rhagoletis zephyria | reverse complement strand
TTATTTATAATTATTAATTCTAAGAAGGCACAAAAGATTCACTAAAAAATGAAAGTTAAAAGACATCTCAAATAAAACAAACTACTATATCTTTAGTTAGTTCGATAACTGTATGAAATTTTTGCGTGTTAGATAAGATTCAAATTATTTCAATAAAATTCAACATAATGGTTGCTCCGTATAGTGTTTTTTAATCATTTTTTATTTTGATTTAAGTTGCTTTTTTAAACAGGTAGCACGCCTGCTAAATGTGATTGAAAATTGAGCCGCCTGAATTCAAAGCCGCTTTGGATGATACCCTTAGCGTAGTAATTCATTGAAATTAATTGAATTAAATTTTTTGCCAGGTGGCAAACCATCTCATGTTGCATATGCATATTGTTAAAATTAATTTAACCTTTCATATACATTGGATTTAATTTGTAAGCAAGTGGCAGCCCTGTTAAAAATAGTTTCAAACTATAACCTTATTAAACTTTTCAGTGTGACACCAATATTGTTAACAAAATATTTCAGTTACCTAATTCGATTGATACCCATATTGATACCCATATTGTAGTAATCATTTAACTTAATTGCATTTGATCTTTTAGCAGGTGGCAACTCTTTTGATGTTCTAACCTAAATATAAACCTTCTCCGCGGTGATATGAATACGTAGGTATCAATGTTTCCACAATCGGACCTCGATACCATGGAGTCTATCGATGTCAAACTTCAAGCAACTTTATTTTCGTTGTTTTGGTCGAAGACTTGGACATCCTCCCACTCTATTTACTTGATTTTAAACATTTGCAGTTTTAAATATTGTAACACTTCGTTTCTAAACATTTTGAGTTAAAATGTTCATAAAAATAATTTTGGCCGCCTAAATCGGTCAAATACCCCTATGTGCATGGTTAAAATTCTAAAAATTAAGAAGCTTCCTAATCACAATTAAACGACAAAATCAAAAACAGTTTTAGTGCACAAAACAAGCCAAATTTCTAAAAATTCTTTTTATTATTTTTAAGAAATTTTTAAACCGCTTTCCAAGTCCCAAATTTTTTTTATTTAATAAGGCTGTTTAAACAAAAATTAATAATTAAACGACAAAATGAAGCCGTTTTAATGCACAAAACAAGTCCCTTTTTTTTGAATAAGGCTCTTTAAACATCAAAACCAGTGATTTTGTCGTTTATTTTTTTTTTTGTTTAAACCGCCTTATTAAAAACAAAAATAAGGACTTGGAGAGGGGTTAAAAAATTTAATAAAAATAATAAAAGCAATTACATATTTTTTTGTTGCATAATTTGCCGTTTGGCTTCCATTGTGTACTACAACTGTTTTCGATTTTGTCGTTTAATTCTTTTTTGTTTAAACATACTTATATAAAAAAATAAGGACTTGGAAAGCTGTTTAAAAATTGGTTAAGAATAATAAAAACAATTAATTTTTTTGTTGAATAATTTGCCATTGAGCTTTTCTGCGCATTAAAACTGTTTCTGATTTTGTCGTTTATTTTTTTTTTTGTTTAAACAGCCTTATTAAATAAAAAAATTAGGGAATTGGAAAGCGGTTTAAAAATTGGTTAAAAATAATAAAAACCATTAATTTTTTGTGACATAATTTGCCGTTTGGCTTGTTTTGTGCACTAAAACCGTTTTTGATTTTGTCGTTTATTTGTGATAAGGAAGCTTCTTAATTCTTTGAATTTTAACCATGGTGATTATTGTTTGTTTAAATTTCAAAGTGGTACATAAAGCAATTTTATTATAATTTTTTTCTTCTAAAAATTATTGAACAATGAAAAAAAAATATTGCAAAAAAAATTAAAATATTTTTTTCAAAAGTAAACTAGCTCATCTTGGAACGGCAAAAAAACGGCAAATTTGGACATAAAGACTAGTGTGTTGTCTTTGAGTTCGTTGGAGGGGTGCTTCGCTAACTTTGTATAAAGTTAGCAAAACACCTTATATCTAAAAAAATACAAGAGCGACAAAATTATTTTTTCCACAACTAATTAACGGCAAAAAAAACGCCAAATTCATGGGTATACGCGACGTTTTTTTCTTCATGTTGTTTCGCTAACTTTATACATATACGAAATCGCCATTAGTTCTTATATCGGAATAGTATTTTAATAAACAACGTATGTCTTTGTGTTGAAGAATTGTTTTCTTAATAACAAAAACAAAAGAAATGAGTTAACGACATCAAATAGTTTTTGTTACTGCAAAAAAATGTGTGTTGTTTTATATGTATCTCTTTCGGCTTAACCGCCGCAATCGCGTGCTGTTGCTTTTTTCTGTGACGGCAAAAAGGGCGTAGCACCAAAATCACCTATTTCATTACAGATGGGCAAATAAAACCACCAGTATATTATACCTAACATCAATCTTAACTTGTTCATTAACCTTCACGTTAGTATCTACAGTAAGTGCAGTGTTAATAAGAAAAAAAACGCCTACTGAAAGATTTACTTTTGGCCGTTTACGCCTTTTTGGCAGTTATGCCGCAGTTACCACTTATAGATATTAAAAAAAAAAACCCGGGGGAAACCGGTTTGGAAAAACCGAATCAATCACCCTAGTGCCAATCCACTTACACTAACCAAACATTCATCTGAACCACTACTAAACTTTCAGTGTTTATATATACACAGGACTGTAACTGTCTGCTTGATCATAAACTAATTTTATATATAAATATTGGTGTTGGACAATATCGATACCAAAAGTACTCAGAACTCGATTCTCGAAAGGATCGACAGCACCCGATTTTTGAAAGTATCGATACTGAATACTCCAAAGAACTCAGTACTCACAAAAGAACTCGAAAGTACTCAGTACTCAAAAAAGGAGCTCGAAAGGAGCTCAGAACTTAAAAGAACTAGAAAGTACTCAGTACTCAAAAATACTCTGTTCCAATAATCGCTTTGATACACTTACTCAGGATCGATTCAAAGTACTCAGTATTAAGTGTCGAATAGACTTAAAAAGTACTGAGTTTTATTTACATTTAACGGTATTCAGAAATGATCGTACTCAATTTGCAGTTTCAATAATTTTGAAGTACAATACTTGTACCCAGTAAAGTTAGCCATTCATTTGACGTAATTTAGGATTCATATATTAATTTGAATAAAGTACTGCCAGCTTGTGAGATTTCTACACTAAGAATTGAAATGTTACCAACATATGTATATTTAAAGAAAGTACTCAGTACTCTGAAAAATACCCGATCCCTAAAAGTATCGATACTAAAGAACTCGATCCTCAAAAGTACTCGATACTTCCCAACACTTATAAATATGTATTGTATTTTGAAGTGAATTGTTGAAATACATGTGTTATTTATTTTTGTACCGGCAACAAAATATTAGAAAAATATTTCTAATACCATATTTTTCTTGTTTGTAGCGCATAATTTTGAATTTTGAGTGCATGAGATTCCAAGCCCTAGTGATTAGTATGGAAACATAAAACAAAATAAAGTAACACTAACAAAGTATATGCACAATGACAGTATGAATTAAAACAAACACATCATTTTGACATGAAGAATCACCGAGGCAAAAATCTCAGCTGCTTCCGTAACACCACCTCAAGGCGAATTCATACAAGCTGGTGTTGCCAGAAAATATGCAACTAATATTACAACCATTTGCAGTAGCAAGTAAAAACAGCGCTCTTCTAATGAAATTAAAAATTTTCTGATGCTGACCCTTCGAAATTTTCTGCTGGGATGTCCGTTACATCCTAGCCAATTTTATCCATACCGAGAGCAAAGATGTTTACACATAAATGAATTACAGAATGTCGAAGCCCCGGGTAAATAATGTTGCCACTCAAACTTTAGTTAAATCTAAACAGTATGTGAAATTGACGTGATTGACGATAAAATCTAACTCACGCACGTTTACGTCAGCTAAAATTTTAGTCACGCACGATCACGTAGGTCACGTGATTTTCTTTCAAACCCGTTCACGTTCGCGCGTGAAAAAGTGTGACACAATGTGTCACGTAGACAATCGCGTGTTTTCCCATTAACGCTGCGGTAAGAAGATCCCTGGACTCGGCACTCTTGTGACCATGTGTACAGACCAAATGTAGAAGGGCATGTCTCCACTTGGTGTAAAAAGCTGGCTCGAAGGACCAGTGCTGCCAGATGGATAAATTCGGTTTCATTTGGAGTATTTATTTCCCTTATGACGATGGGACCGTTTCGGAGAACAAATTACCATTTTGGCTCCACGTGGGGCTGCCTTTTATTTAAAAGGCCCCAATCTATGCAAGATAAATGAGGTTATCAGGTAAAAAGAGGATATATTTTCTTAAAAAAAAAAATACTTTCTACCTGCGCACCTTCGTCGCTTAGTTTCGCAAGTGCTCCAATTTAACATTGCCTAAATTACTTTAGGGATCCTGGCATGTCTTTTTTATATATTTACATTTGTATATGATTGAATAAATCACTTAAATGGTACATACCTTTGGCTTCGTCATCTGTGCTTACTGTGGCCGTGCCGCCGCTTCTAGCCGTGCCTGCACCCGCATCCGCTGATGCCGAATCTTTCGCATTATCGATATTTTTTTTTGATGAGGTCGACGTTGTAGTAATGCCACTCACTCTGGGTCGTCCACCGTCAAAAGCACGACCGGAAATACCAACGTTTCCTACCATACCACTAGCACTACATGCACTACCGCCTCCAGCAGATGAGGAAGACGAAGAGACAACTATTCGGTGTTGTGTTGGGGACTTTATTGCCACATTGCTCCAAGACGGTGCGAGCTTTAAAATATCCGTGGCGTCTACTGTATTACCTTGTAACTCCTTTTACGAGTATTTGATTACCAAGTTGTCAGTTTAATAAAAAATCGGTGTTGGTTGCGATTTTTCAGTGCAGTGACATCAATGAATTGTGGTTTCGAAAATATGAATTTGCATTTAAACATTTTTGTACACATGTGTACATACGTTTGCATAGCAAAATATTTTAAAAGTAACAAGAAGAAACAAATTTGATTAATAGTGTTGAATTCCACTGCTTGATAATATTTAAAAATAGATAACATAAAAAAGCTTTTAAATAAAAATAGTATTTCTCGGTCCCATAGAATTCGTTTTGATAACTTTTGATTTTGAAATTTTAGCAAAAGTCATTATAAACAATTTATGAGATTGAAAACGAAAAACGTGTAGCGCATGCAATACAAAGAATTAGAACTAATTGACAATAGTCAAACTACATAACATAGACCTAAAATTTCTACAGCGCAAGTACAAAATTTGAGATCGATTTTAAGCGATCGTTATTCATATACCCCCATATGTAAATACATACATATGTTACTTTTACTTTTCATATCTATTCAAGTCTGTTACATGCACCCAAGGCATAACAAGGTAGAAGTGATTTCGACATTTCTCTCTTTTGAACTGCGACTAAAATGTCAACTCTTAACCCTATACTATTCAAAATTTGAATTTTTTTAATATAAATTTTCAATTGTGAGCTGTGCGACTGATTTTAAATACATAATAAAATGAAAAGGAATTACGGGCGGTATGTTGTGTTTGACAAGAGCCAGGACAACAAACTTATTTTAAAACTCCGAAGTATCAATGCTTCATTAGGAGACTCTTCACGTGTGCGCGAAGACCATTTTAGTGCCAGTGACTTTATTTGTTGCCCATCGCCGCCGGGTATTTCTAAGCGGACGCGTTTGTTCCCAGGTGCAGGAATTATTATACCGAATATGAAGAGAAATTCTTCCACTCATATACATGGATAGACCAAATTTCAAATGGTGGTCTAACAAAACCTAAACCGGAATTCCTTGTTGACATAGAGAAATTGAAATTAACTTTTAATAAATTAAATGGAAAGGAAATTTCGAATTGCAAAAACTTAATAGCTGAATTATTGAAGTTAAGTTCTGATGTAAATTTAGAATAATCAAACCTTTTTTTAAATNTATTTTTTTTTGATGAGGTCGACGTTGTAGTAATGCCACTCACTCTGGGTCGTCCACCGTCAAAAGCACGACCGGAAATACCAACGTTTCCTACCATACCACTAGCACTACATGCACTACCGCCTCCAGCAGATGAGGAAGACGAAGAGACAACTATTCGGTGTTGTGTTGGGGACTTTATTGCCACATTGCTCCAAGACGGTGCGAGCTTTAAAATATCCGTGGCGTCTACTGTATTACCTTGTAACTCCTTTTACGAGTATTTGATTACCAAGTTGTCAGTTTAATAAAAAATCGGTGTTGGTTGCGATTTTTCAGTGCAGTGACATCAATGAATTGTGGTTTCGAAAATATGAATTTGCATTTAAACATTTTTGTACACATGTGTACATACGTTTGCATAGCAAAATATTTTAAAAGTAACAAGAAGAAACAAATTTGATTAATAGTGTTGAATTCCACTGCTTGATAATATTTAAAAATAGATAACATAAAAAAGCTTTTAAATAAAAATAGTATTTCTCGGTCCCATAGAATTCGTTTTGATAACTTTTGATTTTGAAATTTTAGCAAAAGTCATTATAAACAATTTATGAGATTGAAAACGAAAAACGTGTAGCGCATGCAATACAAAGAATTAGAACTAATTGACAATAGTCAAACTACATAACATAGACCTAAAATTTCTACAGCGCAAGTACAAAATTTGAGATCGATTTTAAGCGATCGTTATTCATATACCCCCATATGTAAATACATACATATGTTACTTTTACTTTTCATATCTATTCAAGTCTGTTACATGCACCCAAGGCATAACAAGGTAGAAGTGATTTCGACATTTCTCTCTTTTGAACTGCGACTAAAATGTCAACTCTTAACCCTATACTATTCAAAATTTGAATTTTTTTAATATAAATTTTCAATTGTGAGCTGTGCGACTGATTTTAAATACATAATAAAATGAAAAGGAATTACGGGCGGTATGTTGTGTTTGACAAGAGCCAGGACAACAAACTTATTTTAAAACTCCGAAGTATCAATGCTTCATTAGGAGACTCTTCACGTGTGCGCGAAGACCATTTTAGTGCCAGTGACTTTATTTGTTGCCCATCGCCGCCGGGTATTTCTAAGCGGACGCGTTTGTTCCCAGGTGCAGGAATTATTATACCGAATATGAAGAGAAAATCTTCCACTCATATACATGGATAGACCAAATTTCAAATGGTGGTCTAACAAAACCTAAACCGGAATTCCTTGTTGACATAGAGAAATTGAAATTAACTTTTAATAAATTAAATGGAAAGGAAATTTCGAATTGCAAAAACTTAATAGCTGAATTATTGAAGTTAAGTTCTGATGTAAATTTAGAATAATCAAACCTTTTTTTAAATGTCTATTATACTTTAGAATTAAGTATTTGAGTTAAAAAAATAAATGCTTAAAAACATTGGGCTAGTAAACGCAAGAAAATTGCTAAAATGGGTTTATAAATGAGTGTTTCACTTAGTGTGTAATTTTGTGTAAGTATGCATTTCCACATTTACATTAAAACGAAAAGACAATACCTAAAATGCAGCTGATTCTAATGAGATTTAAAAAATTTTCATATCTACAAAAACTTTCATTTCAAAGATATTGGCTCGCAGTTATAGTCAAAATAAAGTCGACTCTTAAGTTAAAAGCCGCTTTTTTTGACAGATATCCCATTGAAAGTTATGTCAAAAAGCTGCTTTTAACTTTAGGAGTCGACTTTATTTTGACTATAGTTATGGGCCGTTGAGTTTTATCAAATATGGTAAATGCATAACAAAGGGTTAATTTCTTGGTTTACATTTTTTGACATTACAGTCAGCTATGAGAGAGCTCGACTGAATTGTCACTTCTACCTTGTTGAATATGCCTTGCATGCGCACCATGCTTTTCATTTTCAATCTCATAAATTGTTTGTTATGACTTTTGCTGAAATTTCAAAATCAAAAATTATCAAAACATATTCTACGGGACTGAGAAATATTTTTTTCTAAAATTTAGTCCATTTATAAAAGCGTGGTATATTAAAAAGTTATTTTTTTATTTTATTTATTTTATACTTTTTGGTCTTGTCTGTATAAAATTTTGCAATAGATATTAAAATAATTCATCGATATTAAAAGACTGATGCACATAAATATATGTATGTACATACATAATTTAATTTCATTTAAAGAAATGGCGTGTCCTCCATTTCCGCTGTAGCGTATGTAGTTCATATTTTTATGCGCAATATATAACTACATCTACCTCTACAGTTTTGATGTGATACCTACCGCCGAGGTTGATATCAAGACTAGGTTGTATAGAAACTTTGACATAAATACCTTTGCTATATTTATAGTATAAATGGTGGTCTGGACATACAACATTGCAAGTTGATAAAAGCTTTGTCATAATAACGAAGTACTTATTTTAATAATTGACTACACTTACATTCATAAATATTTTATGTAATTATTTCAAACATATGAGTAAAAATTTGTGAAGTGGGCCACCATTTTTTCGAGGGTCGAGCTTTTTTGTGCAATTATCTGTTTATGCTTCACAACGATAAAAGAAAAATACAAATTTCACAATTTTTCGAAATTCGAATTATTTTGGAAGTAATAGCTATTAATATTTTGCGAAATTGTTTAGATTTCAATTGTTTTATCGCGATTGGTAATACCGATTCTGCTCATATTTTAAACGGTTGAGAATGATGGTGTTTTCGTTTTTTATTTGGCCATAAATTTGCCCTTGTGCACAAGGGTATTATAACATTGTTCACATAACGGTTGTTTGTAACAGGCAAACCGAATCGAGATAGATATAGACAAATGTGTACATAAATGATAAGAATGAGAAGAGAAATCGATTAATTTTCTTTTATCGTTGTGAAGCATAAACAGATAATTGCACAAGAAAAGCTCGACCCTAGAAAAAATGGTGGCCCACTTCACAAATTTTTAATCATGTGTATGTATGTATAGCTTTGAACTATTTTACAAACATGCCTAAATAAAACGTTGTTCATACACAGTAGCCAGCGTTCAAGATTGTTCTGGTGGCATATGTACATTAGGGTGGTCAAAAAATTCATGGATTTTTCTATATCGAAAAAAGTATACCCTTATTTTTTTATTTTGAAATTAAAAAATATGTAGAGGTCGCTCAAAGCGTTCAAAGTTTTCCATGTATTTTGTATGGGAAAAAATCAACAATTTTCAACGGTTTGCTTTTATG
>NW_016157164.1:465748-481878 GCF_001687245.7 Rhagoletis zephyria | reverse complement strand
CTCAATAAACATTTTTGAATATAATTGTTATAAGGCCAAAAAAATAACAAAAACAATTGTATAGTTTAATGTTTTCTAAATCTGCACCCAAAAAAATTTTTCATTCGGACACTTTGAAAAGAAATAGAAATTTCCAAAACAGTGCAAAAACGTTCAATTGTTGATAAAAATAAACTTGTTGGAATTTTGCAACAAAATCTACACATTATACTTTTCGACTACAAAACTCGGCGCTGCCTGAATATCATTCAAAAATATTAATCTTGGTAAATTCGAGGCCCACTTGAGGAAACCTTAACCACCTGATCTTTCGATTAAGATGACTAAAAAAATTATAAATCACCATAATTGAGAAAAATTGCAAATAAATTTTCGTTTGAATTTTGCCATGAAAATGGGAAAATTTTGAAAAACGCATAGCATCATCGGATAGCCCGCACAAAAATCTATATAAATCATGGTTTTCAAATTATTTTTCCCATTTTCTGTCTGCTTCCCAGCTAGTCCAAAATAGCTTGTTTTGCACGGCTCATTGCGCTTGGGACATTTCACGTGAATTGCGCCATATGTATGTACAATAGGGTGGTCCAAAATAAGTAAAGTCGGCATTTTAATGCTCTCACCCCTAGGATTGTTCCATATCGAAAAAGTATACCCCTATTTTTTATTTCGAAATCAAAAAATATTTAGAGGTCGCTCAAAGCGCTCAAAGTTTCCCATGTATTTTGTATGGGAAAAAAACAACTTTTCGTGGAAATGGTATGAAATTCTTGAAAATCAATATTTTTCGATCGGAAAACTCTGATTCTCTTCAGTAGACTTCCAATAACAATATCCCATTATTTATTTAACCATTTTTTAATACGGAAGATTTTTTATTTAACCCCGTCATTGCATTTTCTGGCATTTTCTAGGGGATTTGGCGGACCTATAAAATATAGTTGCTAAGAAAAAATGTTAAAAAAATAATTGGGTATTATTATTGGGAATCTGTTGAAAAGAAACAGAGTCTCCGGTCGAAAAATATGATTTTCAAGAACTCCATACCATTTCCACGAAAAGTTCTAATCGGACTAAAATTACGGCCGCTTTTCATATAACGGTAAATTTCAGAAATGCTTGAAACTTCAATATTTCGAAATTTAAGGACGCTAATTTACTCAAAATTGATACACCCCGGCTTACCATGTAGCGGTAGCTTTCGGAAAGGTGAAAAACGTATATTTAATACTTGCGCCGGGTATTTAATGTTCGGCTCCGCCCGAACTTAGACTTTCTTACTTGTTTAAATGAAGATTTATTGTGGAAAAGCAACAATAATTTGAAAAAATGGTAGATCTTGCCTATGCACCGTGCTAAGTACGCCTTGTAAATTATCGTTTGCTTTTTTCCACTATTTCATTTGTTAAGCCAACTACAATCAAGCGCAGCTGTTACAGTGCTATTTAAACTGGATCTTTTGGTTGTTGGGTTTTTTGGTTTTTATTAATATTTCTATCAGGGGGCGTTCAGAAATGACGTGATCATTTTTTTTGACATTTTGACAAATCCAGCCTTAAATTTGTCAAATATTTTTCGTTTTTGAAACCTTGATAGAAATAATAAAAATTTGTTTTGGATTTTTGAAAATAATATTCGGCCTTATTATGGTTTTCGACGTCGACGTCGATGTAATTTTTTCAACAAAAAATAGGCCTCGTAGGTCCAACTCCAGCTACGCTGACCACAGTATTTTTGAGGAAAGGAGTTCTAATGAGGAAATGTGGTAATTTCCGAAAAAAGCTATCACTTCTACCATTTTTTTAAATTATTGTTACTTTTCCACAATAAGTGTTTCAATAAAAACGGCCTTAAGCTTAATACAAATTTTTGCATATGATTAAACTATACAATGAAATTATTTGCGTTACAAAAATATTTTTTTTTGCTTTTCAATAATTTTATATAAATTTATAATTTTTTTTTATACAAAAATTGAACATTTAAGCAATTTCTGCACCTCGTGGATAAAAATTTGTAACAACTTTTGTAATAAACATTTCTGCATTTATCAATCAAAAAATGCGTGCATTTCGATATAGTTTGGTCGGAATGAATTTTTATTTGCCAGCGTGCGGGCCCGACCCTCCTGGCTGGATCGCGAGCAATCCGCCTTGACTTCTTGCCCAAGAAAGAAATGCACGTTTCAATCGTTCCACTTTTATTTCTCATGCTTGAATTTCGCATGCCCGCGGGAGGCGGGCGCCCACGCTGGCAAATAAAAATTCATTCCGACCAAACTATATCGAAATGCACAAATTTTTTTCATAGATAAATGCAGAGATGTTTATTACATAAGTTGTAGTTGAAAATTGTCGTCTACGAGGCGCAAAAATTGCTTAAATGTTAAATTTTTCATTAAAAAAATTATTTAAATGCAAAAAACTATTTTGTAACGCAAATAATTTCATTGTACAGTTTAATGTTTTTTAAATCTACACCCAAAAAAAAAGTTTTCATTCGGACACTTACTTTCAAAGAAACATAAAAATTACCAAAACACTGCATTTTCAACTGTTGATTGAAAAAAACTATTTGGAATTTTGCAACAAAATTTACACTGTGTACTTTTTGACTTCAAAACTCGGCGCTGCCTGAATATCATTGAAAAATATTAACCTTGGCAAATTCGAGGCACACTTGAGGAAGCCTTACTCAGGTATTTGTACATAAATAAAATTAAGGCGCTTTTTTTATTTTTACGAGTTATTTAAAGCGCTTTAGGCCAGTAGCGACGCTCCATCGCGTCACGTCGCACCATTCGCTTGCACGAATTAGAAAATCATACTGTGACAGAAAATTTTCACAAATCTTTCTTTCAAACTCGCTATATCTCAGACGTTTGTGCATCGATCGATTTGAAATTTTCACAAAATAAACTACAAACTATTCCAAAGAACTTAGGCTTAACAGCACTTCTTAATACTGATTACAAAAAAACCTAAAGTTCTCAAATTTTTTATGAGAATTTAAAGAACGTTTTCTTTAAATGCAAAAGCTGTGTTATAAAGTCTACTTTTTTTGTTTTGATACAGTATTGAGTCAAAATTTCTTAAGCGGGCCACTAAAAATCTACTATTCGATTTTTATGTATCTATTAACATATTTTGGAAGGTTTATAAGTTAAAAGTAATGCCCTAAAACGGTTTTTGAAAATTTCAATCTTTCAAAAATATCAGGGATTGAAAATTTAGAGAACTTTTTTTTTAAAGTTCAATATATCAGCAAATAATTATTGAATCTCAATAAAAATTGGATTGTATGTTGCGAAATAGTAGGAGAACAGAAAAAAAATTAATTCACGTAAAAAAAATATAATTTGTTTATAAATAATTAATGTTACAATAAACAAATGGTAATTTAACTAACTTCTCGGTGTTGTAGAAAAAAAAATTTTTTTAGCAAAAATATTCGTTTAACTATAAACTAAATGACTGCACAAGAAAATTTTAGTGCTCTCTTACCAGAAAGAAGATCTGATCGATTTAACGTGTTATATAGCGGCCGAGGCGGACGCACTAGGCCGAGCGCTGCGATTACCTAGCTTTAAGACAGAAATTTTTTGTAGTGTGCGAGAAATTGATGGCACTGTGTGCGTGCGAACAAGGCGTGCGGTTGAATGAAGCTTTCGCTGCCTTCTAAAGCAGAGCGTGTATGTATACGCGAATATGCCCGCCGGGCAGGCGCCGCCCAGGTCTGCTTTAAGTAAACGCAAAAACAAATGACGATTGCACGCTTTGCTTGCATTTGTTATTTCGCTCGCATTAATAGTTTTATTTTTATCATGGTGCCACCACATAAGTGTTGTAATCCTTTCCAAAAAAAACCATTATTGCGTAAGAAAAAAATTACATTTTTTATCTGAAAAACGTGATAAAAAGATTAGTGGTTTACATGGTTCATTCGTTTGTGCTTCGTGTAAAAGACGACTGTATAAAATGAAAGATTCGACTCGATTTCAAGATTTAAATAAACAAGAGCAAGGTGTAGAAAATTGTAACTTGCAGAGTGATGAAGATGAAGAAGAGTTTAAATTATNCTGATCGATTTAACGTGTTATATAGCGGCCGAGGCGGACGCACTAGGCCGAGCGCTGCGATTACCTAGCTTTAAGACAGAGGTGGACAGCTTCGACAGAGAATTTTTGTAGTGTGCGAGAAATTGATGGCACTGTGTGCGTGCGAACAAGGCGTGCGGTTGAATGAAGCTTTCGCTGCCTTCTAAAGCAGAGCGTGTATGTATACGCGAATATGCCCGCCGGGCAGGCGCCGCCCAGGTCTGCTTTAAGTAAACGCAAAAACAAATGACGATTGCACGCTTTGCTTGCATTTGTTATTTCGCTCGCATTAATAGTTTTATTTTTATCATGGTGCCACCACATAAGTGTTGTAATCCTTTCCAAAAAAAACCATTATTGCGTAAGAAAAAAATTACATTTTTTATCTGAAAAACGTGATAAAAAGATTAGTGGTTTACATGGTTCATTCGTTTGTGCTTCGTGTAAAAGACGACTGTATAAAATGAAAGATTCGACTCGATTTCAAGATTTAAATAAACAAGAGCAAGGTGTAGAAAATTGTAACTTGCAGAGTGATGAAGATGAAGAAGAGTTTAAATTATCACATGTTTCGAAAGAATATAAAAACTATGAGTGTAAATATGTTGATGATATGAATAAAAGATTAAAATTAGCAGCTGCGGTTCATGAAGCTATCATAGTTAATCCTGCAAAAAAAATTAAATTAAATATATCTGATGCAGACAGTGAAATTCTAAAAAAATTTTTAAATAGTAACAATTCAAGTATTATGACCGATAACGGTTGTGATGATTGGATAAATGATTTTAAAAAAGCATTGTCAAATGCATCGACGCGAAAAGAAAAAATTGTTTTATTTACAACATTTCCAGTGAAGTGGTCAACTAGAAAACTAGCTAGAGAATTCGGCGTGAGCAGACGTTTAGTTGTTTCGGCTAAAAATTTAAAAGAAAACAAAGGATACTGCAGTCAACCTGATAAGAGAGTGCGTCGAGGTATGAGCTCGGATCTGACCGAAAAAGTGAAAGACTTTTACCTTTCTGATAATGTCAGCAGAGTAATGCCAGGTGTAAAAGATTTTAAGTCGATCAAAGTTGATGGTAAACGTCAACACGTAACAGTAAGCAATACCAAATATTTTGATAAATCTATAAATTATTTAATTTTTGAAAAAAATAGCTATGTTATGATAATAATTTATGTACAAAAAGCTTTTTTTATAATTTTTTTCAATCTTTAATTTATTATTAATTATTTCGAATACTTATTTAATATTTAAAGTAAATAAGATTCTTTTTTTTTAGAAACGTTTGCTGTTGGGAAATCTCGATGATTTACACTCTGAGTTTGTAAAAGAAAATCCTCATTTAAAGATTTCTTTGTCAGCTTTTAGACTTTTAAGGCCCAAGCAGTGTATCCCAGTGGGTGCTAAAGGTACACACAATGTTTGCGTGTGCAAAATACATGGCAATATTCGATTAAAAATGAGAGGATTGAAAGAAGAATTTTTACGTAAAAAATTCGATTACCGAGATACTTATAGAGATTATTTAGAAGCTATGGTTTGTTCCAAACCCGCAGCGGATTGTTTTCTTGGTAACTGTAAAAATTGTCCAGCTACCGAAAAAATACTGAACGATTTAAAAGAGTCCTTACAAAGTCACGGCATTGAGAGTGTTTCTTTTAACCAATGGCTTACTACTGACAGGTATTGATTCTGCGAAATTTTCNCTGAACGATTTGAAAGAGTCCTTACAAAGTCACGGCATTGAGAGTGTTTCTTTTAACCAATGGCTTACTACTGACAGGTATTGATTCTGCGAAATTTTCCAATTTATTTTTAATCATTTTTTTTAATACAAATATATTACAGATGCCAATTGCTTCGTGAAACTGAAAAAGTTGATGATTTTTTAAAAAAATTGAAAGAAACTTTACCGGATGTTTTAAAACACGATTTTATTGCTGAATCTCAAGGAAAGTATTTGATTGACGTTAAAAATTCCCTTCAACCAGGTGAATTTTTAGTCACCCTTGACTTCTCAGAAAATTATTCATTCCATGTCCAGAATGCGATACAATCTCAACATTGGAGTAAAGATCATGCATCATTGCATGTATATGTAATATACTACAAAAACAATGATGCTGTGCGTAATCTCAATTTTGTTGTATTTTCGGAGTACGAAAATCACGATGCAACTGGAGTGCACTTATATAATTCGAAGTTAATTCAATTTTTGAAAGACAAGTTTGGTGAACGAAACATTAAAAAAATTATATATTTTTCTGATGGAGCTGGATCTCAATACAAGAACAGATTCAATTTTTTAAATTTATTATTTCACGAAACAGATTTTTATGTACCAGCAGAATGGCATTTCTTCGCGACAGCGCACGGTAAAGGTGCTTGTGATGGTATAGGTGGTTGTGTAAAAAGAAACGCATACCGTGCCAGCTTGCAAGACAAAACAATAGTTACAACGAAAGGACTTTTTGAATGGGCAAAATCTTATTTTAAAAAAATTGAATTTAATTTCTGTTCTTTAGATGAATATAAACAGCACGAAGAATATTTGAAGGAACGGTTTGCTACAGCGAAAACCATTAACGGAACCCGTGCTTTTCATTCGTTCAAGCCGTGTGATAATAACTCTCTTGAGTGTAAAATTATTTCTAATTATTGTAAAAGTTCTAAAATGAAAGTTATTAAATCTGTAAAGAAATAAATTCTTACTGTTAATAAATATTTGATAATGTCATTTAATATTTGACGTAAAATTTAGCCTACAGAGCATAGAAGTATGTCCGAAAAGCTCGGTGTCAGGCGCAGCGCTCGGCCTAGTGCGTCCGCCTCGGCCGCTATATAACGCGTTAAATCGATCAGATCTTTTTTCTGGTAAGAGAGCACTAAAATTTTCTTGTGCAGTCATTTAGTTTATAGTTAAACGAATATTTTTGCTAAAAAAAATTTTTTTCTAAAACACCGAGAAGTTAGTTAAATTACCATTTGTTTATTGTAACATTAATTATTTATAAACAAATTATATTTTTTTACGTGAATTAATTTTGTTTCTGTTCTCCTACTATTTCGCAACATACAATCCAATTTTTATTGAGATTCAATAATTATTTGCTGATATATTGAACTTTAAAAAAAAAGTTCTCTAAATTTTCAATCCCTGATAAGTTTTTGAAAAATTGAAATTTTCAAAAACCGTTTTAGGGCATTACTTTTAACTTATAAACCTTCCAAAATATGTTAATAGATACATAAAAATCGAATAGTAGATTTTTAGTGGCCCGCTTAAGAAATTTTGACTCATTATAGAAGAATATCTAAGACAGTTTTTGTGAAAGTTTCAGCTTCAAACATCAAGTATGTAGCTCCAAAGCTATAACATTATTAAAGTGCCTCGCACGGTAAGCGGTATAGCGCGCTCTAAATTGTTTTTTTGTTTGTTTATAAATGGTTGGTATTACATCGATACTGACTATATTTTTTGCTTCCGATGCGATATTATCGGCGCAATATTTTTTTGGAAGATAATATCAGATATCGATATTTTACGCACAGATATCGCCTGGTTATATTTATATGGTTAATTTTTTACATTAACAATTTTTTAGTTCAACATACTTTAATCTATGTGAGTAAAACTCTGCAATCGCTTAATATGTGTATTAATTAATGAATACATATTTTTATATTACAATATGTGTCCTTACATACGTTCATACATTCATACTTGAAAACATTACCTAAGTTTTTTTGCGATTCAAATTATGATAGTTAAATTTTTTAATTGTTGGAAGTCTTGCAGGTAAAATTTTTACATATAAGAATTTATGTCTGCCGACACATCCTTCACATTTGGAAAATGTAAAGTAAACTATACTTTAAGTTATTATTCTTTTCATTTAACTATTATTGAACAATTGGGTTGTTCACGCTTGCCTGGTTATCAGGTTATCTGGTTATGTTGTTATATTTTTTATACAGTTTACAACATACACTGCAGAATAATAATTTTTAACCAGATAACCTGATAACCAAGCAAGTGTGATCAACACAAATGATTCTTAAAAATTGATGTGAAATTTGAAATATTTTTGCAATATATCGATATTTCAAAAACGATATTATCGATACGACGATTTTTGATATTTTTGAAAATATCAAACATCCTAGTTTCTGCACTGAGAGGAAAAAATATTAAAATCAATCAGAATCGTTGTTGATCTTAATTTTCGTAAATATTCAATTCAACTACGCGCATTGCAGTGAATAATCAAGATAAAAACCAAAAAAAAATATATATATTTAATTTGCATGTTGCTTGCAGTGGAATTCCAACCCTGACACTCTCTAGATATCAACAAATTGTGGCAAGCATCTTTGCGCACTCAGCTACAAAGAGACATGTAATTGTGCTTTCATATTTTGAATTTCCATCAAGGCCACAGCACGCGATTTGTACGGCTAAACATGCACTATGTGTGTAATATCCCTGCAGGGAGTGACGTTAGCTTATACCTAACTTTAGTCTGTTTACGCGAACACTAGTGCTAACTATTTACTGTGTATTTTGTTCGAAAAAAGCTAACTACTTTTGGGGGGCGATGGCCGCAAAAAAGTCAGACCTGGATACCTCTACATTACATGTCAACTAACTTGTAACTAACTACTTTTGGACATAAAATATCAATAAGAAAAACAAAATATTTTTTTGCTTTTTTTACTTTTTTATTTACTTATTTATTTACTTTATTTTATTACATTTCATATTTGTTTACATATTCTGCTCTGGGTGGCCCCATATTCGAACACCGTCAGACATAACTTCAAAATGATAGTATAAAATTTCGATCTTCCTTTTATTTGTCCTGAATATGAAAAAGAATCTGCGAAGTTCAGAAAAAGAGTGTATTGAAAGTAATTTTTGTATGAGGATATTTAATAGAAACTTGTAAAGAAAACCAACTCCCGATTGCGTCTGCATGACTCCTGCACGACTTTACAATTCACTTTAAGTTGGTTTTGTCATAGCTAATTAAAAGTGAGGTATTAATCGAAATCTCGCCAAAAAGCTAACTATAAGTTGGTTAGTTTTAACAATTGATAATTTTTCACTGCAGGGATGTGTGTTTTGTCACCAGTGTTGCCAGAACTATTTGGGCCGACCGGCTAAATTGGCAAAAAAACGGCTAACATTTTTCAGCTAAAATTAACTTGTGATATTTGAATATAGTTGAAAGACTAATAAATTCATTAAATTATTTTTAGTTAACAAAGGAGACTGTCGTTATACCTGATTAATTAAAGCTCTACATCAGAAGTCATGTTAGTATTACTTACATAAATATAAACATTAGATCAATTACAAACTAATGGCTTTTTTCTATTGAAAAATGTTGCTTCTTAGGTATATTAGTGGGATTCATGAAACGTCACACATTTTGCCGATTATGCGGCCAAAATAATTTTTATGAATATTTCAACTCGAAATGTTTAGAAAAGACGTGTTTTAACATATAGCACTGTAAATGTTTAGAATCAAGTAAATAGAAAAGGAGGACGTCCAATTATTCCATCAAGACAAAGAAAATAAAGTTGCTTAACGTTTGACATCGATAGACTCCATTTGCCGTGGTCCGATTGTAGGAACACGCATATTTACGTGTTCGTCTCGGCGAGGAAAAGGTTTATATCTAGGTTAAAACATTAACGCCGCCCCCTGTTAAAAAAATTTGTTCAATTAGTTAAATGAATTGCTGAGATGTGGGTATCAATGGAAATGAGTTTGAAAAGGCTTTACCTTTAAGCAACCTCTCAGGTTTAAAAAATCAAATTCAACTTTAATATAGGGAATTAGATAATTCAAATATGTATCACAGTATAGGCAAGAAAATTTAATTAAGCTAGATTTTTGTACTAATAACAGTAATATAACAGAATGTTGTAAGTATTAACTTGGAGTAAATTAGCGTCCTCAATTACTGAAATATCGGAGTTTTCGTATTTTCAACGTATTGCTTTTCCATACCAAGAATATTAAGTACACCGAGTAAAGCACAAAGTGATAAATCAGTTACCGAGACGTACTTTTGTTGTCATAAGTGGGCGGGGCCACTGCCATTTTCCAAAAATTTCATAATAATCCTATTTTGTTCCAAAATCTTACTTCACATACTAATTTTCAACAATTTGAATACAATGTTTACTGAAATATCTTAGATTTATCTAAATTCACATTTACTTAATTTTAAACACTTGTATACCCAAAGCTATATCTTCAATCATCACTTATATAATACCAATGTAAAGGAAATAAATGTTTAATCCGAAATACATAACATAGTTTGGTTCGCCTTACGTTCCCGCAGATTTCTTGCAACAGGACCGAAAGGTCCTAGAAAACATGACTTTTGCGTATAAGTATCTCGAAAACTATTTTTTTTTTAATTAAATGGATTCATGTTCTAGTTGAGCGGCTTCAAATTCACCTAAAAAGTTTAATTTTAGTGTTAAAATTGATCTTAAGTACTGTTACTATATACTAGTTCCGTTTTTAGATTTTTCTTTATTAAGTAAAAAAATACCACTTATCTGCCATTTTCTGCGGGCAATCTATTCAAACTATATTAGCCAAATATCTAAGGTTTCAATTGAACGAAGAATAACAACCCGTTCTCTCCCGGGGATACGACAAATTCCTTAATATTTTCGTTACATTTAAATTTAACTTTTGCTTGATAAAATGATAAAAAAAAAATTTAAGACTTAAATGCATTATTACCTTCTGTATGCGGATTCATCACTACTTTTTAAGAATACAATGCAGAAATCAAATTATTAACTTAAAACCGTCACGATCTTTCTAGAGAGAGAAAAGTTATTTATAAGCAGCGTTAGAATATTCTGTTTGCAATCAACGGTAAGCGTTCGTTGCGCAAGTAAGAAAAGTGAGGGGGACTGGGAAATGTTACTTGGAATGTTCTCTATCGCATGTGACTAACTTTTCAAGTTTCCTTCAAAATCGTGTGAAATTGGTTTCTTCTTCTTCTTGTTTGGCGCTGTAACCGCCTAAGCGATTTTAGCCGAGTTCAACAACACACGCCAGTCGTTTATTTTCTGTGCCAACTGGCGCCAATTGGAAATGCCAAGTGAATCCAAGTTCTTATCCACCTGGTCGTTCCATCTCAGTGGGGGCTTTCCTCTTTCTCTGCTACCACCAGCGGGTTGCGAGTTGAATACTTTCAGAGCTGGAGTGTCGATGTCCATTCGAACGACATGACCAAGCCAGCGAAGCCGCTGTATTTTAATTCGCTGCACTATGTCATGTCGTTGTTAAGCTTATACAGCTCATTGTTCCATCGTCTGCGATACTCGCCGTCGCCAACGCGTAAAAGCCCGTAAATCCTTCGCAAAATCTTTCTCTAGAATACTCCAAGAGCCGCCTCATCGCATGTTGTCATTGTCCATGCTTCTGCACCATATACCAGCACGGGCATAATGAGTGACTTATAGAGTGTGGTTTTAGTACGTCGAGAGAAGACTTTACTCCGGAATTGCCTACTCAGTCCAAAGTAGCACTTGTTGGCAAGAGTGATTCTGCGTTGGACTTCCATGCTGACATTACTATCGGTGTTAATGCTGGTTCCCAAGTAAACGAAATTCTTCACGTTCTCGAAATTATAACTGTCAACAGTGACGTGGGTGCCAACGCGAATGTGCTGACAGTTTGTTTGTTGACAGGAGATACTTCGTCTTGTCCTCATTTTCCACCAGATCTATTCGCCTTGCTTCCTTATCCAACTTGGAAAAGGCAGAACAGACTTCGCGGTTTTTGTTACCGATGATATCGATGTCATCGGCATAAGCCAGCAACTGTGCTTCGGTTCGCAAGCTCTTATTATGTTCTCCAACATCAGATAAAAGAAATCACATGAAAGAAGGTCGCCCTGTCTGAAGCTCCGTTTGATGGCGAATGGCTCGGAGAGGTCTTTCCCAATTCTGACGGAGCTGGTGGTATAGTTCAACGTCATTTTACACAGCCGTATCAGTTTGGCGGGGATGCCAAATTCAGACATAGCGGCTTATAGGCAACTCTTTTTAGTGCTGTCGAAAGCGGCTTTAAAGTCGACAAATATGTGGTGAGTGTCGATTCTTTTCTCGCGGGTCTTTTCCAAGATTTGGAAGATATGGTGGATTTTCCAGGCCTAAAGCCACACTGACNCCAGCGGGTTGCGAGTTGAATACTTTCAGAGCTGGAGTGTCGATGTCCATTCGAACGACATGACCAAGCCAGCGAAGCCGCTGTATTTTAATTCGCTGCACTATGTCATGTCGTTGTTAAGCTTATACAGCTCATTGTTCCATCGTCTGCGATACTCGCCGTCGCCAACGCGTAAAAGCCCGTAAATCCTTCGCAAAATCTTTCTCTAGAATACTCCAAGAGCCGCCTCATCGCATGTTGTCATTGTCCATGCTTCTGCACCATATACCAGCACGGGCATAATGAGTGACTTATAGAGTGTGGTTTTAGTACGTCGAGAGAAGACTTTACTCCGGAATTGCCTACTCAGTCCAAAGTAGCACTTGTTGGCAAGAGTGATTCTGCGTTGGACTTCCATGCTGACATTACTATCGGTGTTAATGCTGGTTCCCAAGTAAACGAAATTCTTCACGTTCTCGAAATTATAACTGTCAACAGTGACGTGGGTGCCAACGCGAATGTGCTGACAGTTTGTTTGTTGACAGGAGATACTTCGTCTTGTCCTCATTTTCCACCAGATCTATTCGCCTTGCTTCCTTATCCAACTTGGAAAAGGCAGAACAGACTTCGCGGTTTTTGTTACCGATGATATCGATGTCATCGGCATAAGCCAGCAACTGTGCTTCGGTTCGCAAGCTCTTATTATGTTCTCCAACATCAGATAAAAGAAATCACATGAAAGAAGGTCGCCCTGTCTGAAGCTCCGTTTGATGGCGAATGGCTCGGAGAGGTCTTTCCCAATTCTGACGGAGCTGGTGGTATAGTTCAACGTCATTTTACACAGCCGTATCAGTTTGGCGGGGATGCCAAATTCAGACATAGCGGCTTATAGGCAACTCTTTTTAGTGCTGTCGAAAGCGGCTTTAAAGTCGACAAATATGTGGTGAGTGTCGATTCTTTTCTCGCGGGTCTTTTCCAAGATTTGGAAGATATGGTGGATTTTCCAGGCCTAAAGCCACACTGACAAGGCACAATCAGTTCATTGACGGTGGGCTTCAGTCTTTCACACAATACGCTCGATAAGACCTTGTAAACATTGCTTCGAAGGCTGATTCCGCGGTAGTTGGCGCGAATGGCGGAGTCGCCTTTCTTGTGGATTGGGCACACTTAAATTCCAGTCGTCGGACATGCGTTTATCTGACTATATTCTGCATTAGAGTTGATGCATGCACCTTATCAACTCCTCGCCACCGTACTTGAATAGCGCAGCTGACAGGCTGTCAGCTCCAGCAGCTTTGATATTTTTCAGCCGCGTTATTGCTATGCGTACCTCGTCATGGTCAGGCGGCGGAACATCGACTCCATCATCATCGACTCATGGCTCGGGTTCTTCTTCAAATTGGTTTATGGTCGTCTAAATCGTTCAAACACCCCTATTTGCGTCGCAAAGTTGTTGCAAATGTCGCATTTGTTGCGAAATGTGTCACCTTGCGAAACAGCTGATTACTTTTGTATGGAAACTTTCTTGCGTCATTGCTATATTATATGCGATAGGTCGTTTATACAACTTTGTTTGCCACGTTGCCGTTTCGCCAAAAATGCCACTTTGCGACGTTTTAGGAATCGCACTATTGTAACACTTGCACTAGGTTACTTCTCGTCCTAAAAAATTGCTATATTAGCAGAAAGTATTGCACTTTTGCTTATACGGTGTGAATTATTTTGAGAAATGAAAACGTAAAGCTGTGAAAAGGCTGAGAAAAAAATAGGGCAACGTCATTTCGAGAAAAAAAGCCAGTAATTTATATGAAAAAACCGGCCACTTTTTAAGTTCTTAACAATTTAACTACGTACTTTTATTTTGATGTCCATATATTCGAAACGTTGCCGTTTTTAAGGACCTGCTCACTCTCTGCACATGCCTGTCAGAGAGCAATAATTAGCAACACTAAAGGATGTTAACAATGGGGTATAGTCGTTGCTCTGGGTATGCAGTTACGGTTGCATGGCTATACTCAATCCCGACTCGTGCGTCGTCGTTGGCGCACTCTGCGCAACGTGAGCAACCCATGTGCGAGATGCGGTAACCAATCCGAGTGGAGCTTTGGATCACGGCAGAAAGAGATGGAGCTTGGGTGGGGCCACTCCGACTTATTCGGTTTAAGGGCTCACTGAAGTCTGCAGCGTCTGTTCACCAGTAGGAGCGGCTGCAAGTGGGTGTCTGCTTGGAGCAAGCGGCTCGCTATATAAACGTGTATTTGGTTGAGAAACCACCCCCGTCCCAGCAATGGGTTGTGCGCTGGATTTGGGACCCGCCACGTAAAAACCACTTCCAGTGAAGAAGCAAGGCAAAGCCTCGGATGAGACCCGCCCTTATGATGACGACCACGGCAAACGTTTAAAGGACTACGATTTGGGGGCATGCACCACGACGAAACGTCCGACAACGGATTGAGGCTGATCGACTTCACCGGGGCCCGAAACATAATAGTATGCAGTACTAGGTTCAAGCATAAAAAGATCCATCAAGCTACCTGGCTGTCTCCGGATCGAAAAACGAGAAACCAAATCGATCATGTTGTGATAGACGGAAGGCACGCTTCCAGTGTTTTAGACGTACGCACACTCCGAGGCCCAAACATCGACTCGGACCACTATCTTGTTGCAGCCAAGATACGCACCCGCCTCTGTGCAGCAAAAAATGTGCGCCCAAATATGCAAGGAAAGCTTAACGTCGAAAAGCTGCAATCACAACAGACGGCCAATTTATTCGCCACTCGACTCACACACCTGCTCTCTGAGAGCACTCTTCAACAATCCGACGTACGCGAGCAGTGGAACCACATTTCCCGATCATTAAGTACCGCCGCCGAAGAAGTAGTTGGATTTCAGCGAGCCCGAAAGAACAACTGGTACGATGAGGAATGTCAAGAAGCCGCAGAGAAAAAAGATGCCGCCTACAGGGCCACGCTGCGATCGGGCGCAACGCGCGCTATGTGGGACCGCTATAGGGATCTGAAGAGGGAAGCGAGACGTATTTGCCGCAATAAGAAGAGAGAGGCCGAAATACGTGAGTGCGAAGAGCTTGAAATGCTGGCCGACAGGAAGAATGCCCGAAAAAATTACCAGAGAGTTAGGCGACTTACGGAAGGTTTCAAGACCGGGGCGAACTCCTGTAAGAACAACAATGGCGACCTAGTGACCGATGTCCAGAATATACTTAAATTGTGGAGGGAACACTTTTATAACCTACTGAATGGTAGCAGCGCTGAAAGTAGTGAGGAAGACGAACCCGAGTCCCCAGTCGATGATGATGGAGTAGCTGTCCCACCGCCTGACTATGACGAGGTACGAATAGCGATTACGCGGCTGAAAAACAACAAAGCTGCTGGAGCTGACGGCCTGCCAGCCGAGCTATTCAAGTACGGCGGCGAGGAGCTGATGAGGTGCATGCATCAGCTCGTATGCAGAATATGGTCAGATGAACGCATGCCCGACGACTGGAATTTAAGTGTGCTCTGCCCAATCCACAAGAAAGGCGACCCCGCCATACGCGCCAACTACCGCGGAATCAGCCTTCTAAGCATAGGTTATAAGGTCTTATCGAGCGTATTGTGCGAAAGACTGAAGCCCACCGTCAACGAGCTGATTGGACCTTATCAGTGTGGCTTTAGGCCTGGAAAATCCACCATAGATCAGGTATTCACAATACGCCAAATCTTGGAAAAGACCCGCGAGAAAAGGATCGACACTCACCACCTATTTTTCGACTTTAAAGCCGCTTTTGACGCCACTAAAAGTAGTTGCCTATACGCCGCTATGTCTGAATTTGG
>NW_016157164.1:455003-465486 GCF_001687245.7 Rhagoletis zephyria | reverse complement strand
ATGGGTCTGGTGTTAAACGAGGACAAGACGAAGTATCTCCTGTCATCAAAAAAACTGTCAGCACATTCGCGCCTTGGCTCCCACGTCACTGTTGACAGTTACAATTTCGAGAAAGTAGAGAATTTCTTTTACATGGGAACCAGCATTAAAACCGTTAATAATATCAACATTGAAATCCAACGCTTGCCATCAAGTGCTACTTTGAACTGAGTAGGCAATTCAGGACTAAAGTCCTCTCTGGACGTACGAAAACCACGCTCTATAAGTCACTCATCATGCCCGTGCTGGTATATGGCGCAGAAGCATGGACAATGACAACATCCGATGAGGCGGCTCTTGGAGTGTTTGAGAGAAAGATTTTGCGGAAGATTTACGGGCCTTTACGCGTTGGCGACGGCGAGTACCGCAGACGATGGAACGATGAGCCGTATGAGCTTTACAACGACACGGACATACATAGTGCAGCGAATTAAAATACAGGGACTCCGCTGGCTTGGCCACGTCGTTCGAATGGACACCGACGTTCCAGCTCTGAAAGTATTCAACTCGGAACCCGCTGGTGGTAGCAGAGGAAGGGGGAGGCCCCCACTGCGATGGAAAGATCAGGTGGAGGAGGACTTGGCTTCACTTGGTGTTTCCAATTGGCGTCAGGTGGCACAAAGGAGAAACGACTGGCGTCATTTGCTGAACTCGGCCAAAATCGCTTAGGCGGTTACAGCGCCAAAAAAGAAGAAGAATAAAGGATGTTAGCACCACGATACAATTATTCATAGATATTGTATTCCCAGAGGATTTTGCTTCACATTGAAATTCGAGCTCTTATGTTCTTTAAAAAAAATTCAGTGATCCGAATATAAACTAGGATGCGACATTTTAACAAGTTTTGGCTACTTTTCTTTAGTTTATTTAATGTGTATTATTTTTTTATGAAAATATAGCTTATTTTTTAAGAAACACCACATAAATCCAAATTTTGGACTTTGTGCAAGAATGATGACATTTTTGATTTTTGGCATTTTTTAATGACGGTGTTACGATTTTTTGCCATACAAAGTATGTTCGACAAGTAAAAAAGTCTAATTTCGGGCGAAGCCGAACATTAGTTACCCGGCGCAATTATTAAATATAATTTTTTTCACTTTTCCGAAAACTACCGCTACATGGTAAGCAGGGGTGGTCTTATCCCTATTTCAAACATCTTCGATATGTGGGCGGTATCATGCCCATTTTCCAAAATTCCATAATAATGTTACTTCTTTTCAAGAGATTGTTGTTAGTATCAATTTTGTGTAAATTAGCGTCCTTAAATTTCGAAATATCGAAGTTTTAAGCATTTCTGAAATTTACCGTTATATAAAAAGTGGGTGTAGTTTTAGTCCGATTTCAAAAATTTTCAGCGTTTTGCTTTTATGTGGCAAGCACAATAATCATTCAGTGTTTGGTAAAAATTGCTCAAACCGTTACCGAGATACACATATGTGGTCATAAGTGGGCAGTGCCACGCCCATTTTCCAAAATTTTATCATAAACGTATTTTGTGCTAAAGTATTATTAATAATATAATAGACTGGCGCTTACACATATATTAGTGTTTGGCCGAGCTTCTCCTCCGATTTGTGGCGTGCGCCGTAANTCCTCTCTCGACGTACGAAAACCGCGCTCTATAAGTCACTCATCATGCCCGTGCTGGTATATGGCGCAGAAGCATGGACAATGACAACATCCGATGAGGCGGCTCTTGGAGTGTTTGAGAGAAAGATTTTGCGGAAGATTTACGGGCCTTTACGCGTTGGCGACGGCGAGTACCGCAGACGATGGAACGATGAGCCGTATGAGCTTTACAACGACACGGACATACATAGTGCAGCGAATTAAAATACAGGGACTCCGCTGGCTTGGCCACGTCGTTCGAATGGACACCGACGTTCCAGCTCTGAAAGTATTCAACTCGGAACCCGCTGGTGGTAGCAGAGGAAGGGGGAGGCCCCCACTGCGATGGAAAGATCAGGTGGAGGAGGACTTGGCTTCACTTGGTGTTTCCAATTGGCGTCAGGTGGCACAAAGGAGAAACGACTGGCGTCATTTGCTGAACTCGGCCAAAATCGCTTAGGCGGTTACAGCGCCAAAAAAGAAGAAGAATAAAGGATGTTAGCACCACGATACAATTATTCATAGATATTGTATTCCCAGAGGATTTTGCTTCACATTGAAATTCGAGCTCTTATGTTCTTTAAAAAAAATTCAGTGATCCGAATATAAACTAGGATGCGACATTTTAACAAGTTTTGGCTACTTTTCTTTAGTTTATTTAATGTGTATTATTTTTTTATGAAAATATAGCTTATTTTTTAAGAAACACCACATAAATCCAAATTTTGGACTTTGTGCAAGAATGATGACATTTTTGATTTTTGGCATTTTTTAATGACGGTGTTACGATTTTTTGCCATACAAAGTATGTTCGACAAGTAAAAAAGTCTAATTTCGGGCGAAGCCGAACATTAGTTACCCGGCGCAATTATTAAATATAATTTTTTTCACTTTTCCGAAAACTACCGCTACATGGTAAGCAGGGGTGGTCTTATCCCTATTTCAAACATCTTCGATATGTGGGCGGTATCATGCCCATTTTCCAAAATTCCATAATAATGTTACTTCTTTTCAAGAGATTGTTGTTAGTATCAATTTTGTGTAAATTAGCGTCCTTAAATTTCGAAATATCGAAGTTTTAAGCATTTCTGAAATTTACCGTTATATAAAAAGTGGGTGTAGTTTTAGTCCGATTTCAAAAATTTTCAGCGTTTTGCTTTTATGTGGCAAGCACAATAATCATTCAGTGTTTGGTAAAAATTGCTCAAACCGTTACCGAGATACACATATGTGGTCATAAGTGGGCAGTGCCACGCCCATTTTCCAAAATTTTATCATAAACGTATTTTGTGCTAAAGTATTATTAATAATATAATAGACTGGCGCTTACACATATATTAGTGTTTGGCCGAGCTTCTCCTCCGATTTGTGGCGTGCGCCGTAATGTCACACAAAGAGGAGGGACCTACAGTTTTACGCCGACTCCGAACGGTGATTGTACTTTAACGAGAAGCTGTTTTTCATGGCAGAAATACATTCGGAGGTTTGCCTTAGCTTGCCAAGGGGCGACCGCTGTTAAGAAAAAACCTTTTTAACAAAGGGTGTTAGCTTCTCCTGTATGTTTGTATGTATGTATGTTTGTAACCGACTCCTTTTGACCCACTTCGACTCGATTTTGACCCACTTTAAACGGACAGATTTAATTCAAGCTTTGAACACTTATCAAGAATCAGCGACAATATAATAATTTCATAAATTTATCTCATTATCCTGATTAGGATCGACAGGATTAAATAATTTCCTCACGCAGCCTCCGTGTGAGAGCAAGTGAGACAACTACGCTGTCTGCGCATGCGTATCGTCTACTTACTTTCCGACTCGAGCACTCGGCTTATTAGTGTTAATACATTCTATCCCTATCAGTTGCACAGTTGGCCAAGCGGGCTAAGGCGCAAGTCGTAGGCGCGGGACAACGAACTTACCAGACATGATTTCAAATCCCGTCTATGGCTGAAAACAAATGATGTAACGCTATCTTCCACTGCTTGACCGCGGTACTGATATTAATTGCAAACATGAATTTGGCAATACGCCACTTTTTTTAGCAGTAGAAAATAATCATTTCGATGCTGTACGAGCATTATTCAATCGCGGAGCCGATTGTGAAAAATAATTTAAATGTTACACCACTGAGTCTCGCTGGTTATATTGGCAAAATAGAAATCTTTGAATATCTTCTAAATCGGGGTGCCACTGTTAATATAACTTGCACTATTAATGACTTAGAAGATTACGCGTTGCTGCACCTCGCTTAGGGTGGCCAGATATTGTAGTGACATAATCAGTACAGTTGAAATCAAAAATCAGTACAAAGCCATAAAAATCAGCTCATTTTTAAGCATATTTTTTATTATAAACAATATAACAGCCAAATAACAGCGCATTAATTTAACAAAAAATAGTTAATAGACTTTTAAATACATTTAGTATTANCCTTAAATTTCGAAATATCGAAGTTTTAAGCATTTCTGAAATTTACCGTTATATAAAAAGTGGGTGTAGTTTTAGTCCGATTTCAAAAATTTTCAGCGTTTTGCTTTTATGTGGCAAGCACAATAATCATTCAGTGTTTGGTAAAAATTGCTCAAACCGTTACCGAGATACACATATGTGGTCATAAGTGGGCAGTGCCACGCCCATTTTCCAAAATTTTATCATAAACGTATTTTGTGCTAAAGTATTATTAATAATATAATAGACTGGCGCTTACACATATATTAGTGTTTGGCCGAGCTTCTCCTCCGATTTGTGGCGTGCGCCGTAATGTCACACAAAGAGGAGGGACCTACAGTTTTACGCCGACTCCGAACGGTGATTGTACTTTAACGAGAAGCTGTTTTTCATGGCAGAAATACATTCGGAGGTTTGCCTTAGCTTGCCAAGGGGCGACCGCTGTTAAGAAAAAACCTTTTTAACAAAGGGTGTTAGCTTCTCCTGTATGTTTGTATGTATGTATGTTTGTAACCGACTCCTTTTGACCCACTTCGACTCGATTTTGACCCACTTTAAACGGACAGATTTAATTCAAGCTTTGAACACTTATCAAGAATCAGCGACAATATAATAATTTCATAAATTTATCTCATTATCCTGATTAGGATCGACAGGATTAAATAATTTCCTCACGCAGCCTCCGTGTGAGAGCAAGTGAGACAACTACGCTGTCTGCGCATGCGTATCGTCTACTTACTTTCCGACTCGAGCACTCGGCTTATTAGTGTTAATACATTCTATCCCTATCAGTTGCACAGTTGGCCAAGCGGGCTAAGGCGCAAGTCGTAGGCGCGGGACAACGAACTTACCAGACATGATTTCAAATCCCGTCTATGGCTGAAAACAAATGATGTAACGCTATCTTCCACTGCTTGACCGCGGTACTGATATTAATTGCAAACATGAATTTGGCAATACGCCACTTTTTTTAGCAGTAGAAAATAATCATTTCGATGCTGTACGAGCATTATTCAATCGCGGAGCCGATTGTGAAAAATAATTTAAATGTTACACCACTGAGTCTCGCTGGTTATATTGGCAAAATAGAAATCTTTGAATATCTTCTAAATCGGGGTGCCACTGTTAATATAACTTGCACTATTAATGACTTAGAAGATTACGCGTTGCTGCACCTCGCTTAGGGTGGCCAGATATTGTAGTGACATAATCAGTACAGTTGAAATCAAAAATCAGTACAAAGCCATAAAAATCAGCTCATTTTTAAGCATATTTTTTATTATAAACAATATAACAGCCAAATAACAGCGCATTAATTTAACAAAAAATAGTTAATAGACTTTTAAATACATTTAGTATTATTAATATAAAAATTCATTACTTTAAAACAAATCAAAGTTATTACGTATGTATTTACAGCTGTGCTCACGAAAACAGTAGTAAAATATATTGACAGGTTTTGAAAATGTTTTCTTTTCTTACTTAATTTAAATGTTTTATGNAGTCCGATTTCAAAAATTTTCAGCGTTTTGCTTTTATGTGGCAAGCACAATAATCATTCAGTGTTTGGTAAAAATTGCTCAAACCGTTACCGAGATACACATATGTGGTCATAAGTGGGCAGTGCCACGCCCATTTTCCAAAATTTTATCATAAACGTATTTTGTGCTAAAGTATTATTAATAATATAATAGACTGGCGCTTACACATATATTAGTGTTTGGCCGAGCTTCTCCTCCGATTTGTGGCGTGCGCCGTAATGTCACACAAAGAGGAGGGACCTACAGTTTTACGCCGACTCCGAACGGTGATTGTACTTTAACGAGAAGCTGTTTTTCATGGCAGAAATACATTCGGAGGTTTGCCTTAGCTTGCCAAGGGGCGACCGCTGTTAAGAAAAAACCTTTTTAACAAAGGGTGTTAGCTTCTCCTGTATGTTTGTATGTATGTATGTTTGTAACCGACTCCTTTTGACCCACTTCGACTCGATTTTGACCCACTTTAAACGGACAGATTTAATTCAAGCTTTGAACACTTATCAAGAATCAGCGACAATATAATAATTTCATAAATTTATCTCATTATCCTGATTAGGATCGACAGGATTAAATAATTTCCTCACGCAGCCTCCGTGTGAGAGCAAGTGAGACAACTACGCTGTCTGCGCATGCGTATCGTCTACTTACTTTCCGACTCGAGCACTCGGCTTATTAGTGTTAATACATTCTATCCCTATCAGTTGCACAGTTGGCCAAGCGGGCTAAGGCGCAAGTCGTAGGCGCGGGACAACGAACTTACCAGACATGATTTCAAATCCCGTCTATGGCTGAAAACAAATGATGTAACGCTATCTTCCACTGCTTGACCGCGGTACTGATATTAATTGCAAACATGAATTTGGCAATACGCCACTTTTTTTAGCAGTAGAAAATAATCATTTCGATGCTGTACGAGCATTATTCAATCGCGGAGCCGATTGTGAAAAATAATTTAAATGTTACACCACTGAGTCTCGCTGGTTATATTGGCAAAATAGAAATCTTTGAATATCTTCTAAATCGGGGTGCCACTGTTAATATAACTTGCACTATTAATGACTTAGAAGATTACGCGTTGCTGCACCTCGCTTAGGGTGGCCAGATATTGTAGTGACATAATCAGTACAGTTGAAATCAAAAATCAGTACAAAGCCATAAAAATCAGCTCATTTTTAAGCATATTTTTTATTATAAACAATATAACAGCCAAATAACAGCGCATTAATTTAACAAAAAATAGTTAATAGACTTTTAAATACATTTAGTATTATTAATATAAAAATTCATTACTTTAAAACAAATCAAAGTTATTACGTATGTATTTACAGCTGTGCTCACGAAAACAGTAGTAAAATATATTGACAGGTTTTGAAAATGTTTTCTTTTCTTACTTAATTTAAATGTTTTATGAAAATATAGTTAATTCTAGAAAATTTATAAAAATTGAGATAATTAAAAAAAATTGTAGCCCATTCAGTTTCAGTAGAAGACGAGCTCGAGTCAGAATCTGTTTGCATATTTTAAGCTACAAATTTAAAACATATTTAATTGGTGTGCTTATTAAATACAACATTCACATTAAAATGTTGACTAAAAGGTATATTACCGAGTTATCGCTAAACGAATTTTCGAGTATGAATGAAATTTAATAGTGTAAAATGTGTATGTGCAAGTAAGATTCATAGTGTTAAATGTGTATGTGCAAAAAAATCAAAAATCAAAATAAAGCTACATATATCATGTCCAAGAGTCGGTAGTTAGCACCTTTTTCAAATTTTTAGAACTTACATTGCACCNCCCGTCTATGGCTGAAAACAAATGATGTAACGCTATCTTCCACTGCTTGACCGCGGTACTGATATTAATTGCAAACATGAATTTGGCAATACGCCACTTTNCTTATTTTGCGAAATCCTAGGAAACGAGTTTAAATTCAATTTACAAAAGTATTTATTAAATGTAAAAATCAGTACAAAATCAGTACAAACTCAAAAAATCAGTAGATTTTGCGTACTGATTTCGGGCTCTTAAAAATCAGTACAATAGAAAGAAATCAGCACATGTACTGATTAAATCAGCGCATCTGGCCACCCTAACCTCGCTGTCGTTAGTAATAGTAATCACGGAAAAAGGATGATCGAGTATCTTCTAAAAAAATAAATATAGTTTAAAAATACTAAAAAACACGATTTTAAAGCATATCAAACTAAAAAGTAAAAAATAAATATAGTTTAAATAACTAAAAAAGTTGAAAATAATAATGAACAAAAAATACTAGTATTATTGTGAAAAGGCGTGGGGCGCTCTTTGCCATATTTTTCGTCTATCGAGCAACCCACACTTTTTCACAATAATACTAGTATTTTTTGTTCATTATTATTTTCAACGTATATTAAGAATTATCTTTTACTTTTTAGTTTGATATGCTTTAAAAGCGTGTTTTTTAGTTTTTCTAAGCTATATTTTTTCTAAATTTTTATTTGCGATGTTTCTTTGGCCAGGGCTTGAACCCAGGCTCTGTGGAGTGGAAGCGCGCACTGCTTACCACTACACCACAGCGGCCACCGAAAGTATTATTGCAAACATCAATTGAATTAATTAGCTTCGGTATTTACTGACTTATCGAAGATTTCGTATATCTCTAAATTACCGTTATATGGGATGTTATATGGGAAGTTATAGCTGATACAATTTTCCACGCCTATGGGATGCGCCACGCCCCCTTTTTCAAACTCATATGGCCCAAAACGCGGACTGTTACATTACATTTTGGCTTACACTGATTTTTAAATACCGCTGAAACTCGCGAGAATACAATTTTCGGATAATTTTTCTTCTTGCATCTGAAAGCATAAGTATGTGGCATTATTTAATATATACAAAAATATATTGTAACTCCTGTGGTTTAGGAGTTATGAATGTTTCAACAGCGGACTGTTGCATTACAATTTTTGGAAATACTTTTTAAAGTTGCTTTATATTATTGAAAAAGTCTGCTCTCCTAATATAATGTTTTCAAAAGTTGGTACACAGTTTCCTAGCTTCAGGATGGCATTCAAGAACTACGTATTAATTGAACTGATAAAATTAATTTTGAGGTCAATATTTGTAAAAAAGAGTCGGACTGGTACGTTACAGAAAAAGATTGTTACGTTACCTGTGCTATATACGTGTAGCGATAAGATTATAATTAGGTATTTAAATCGCTTTTAGTGTGTTTTATGCAATAAGTAGCATGAATTCAGTAGTTTTGCGATATGACAAGTAATTCAAAGAATACAGATTTAAAAGTTTACAGATTTAAAAGTTTCTGATGCTGTGCAGCTGTAGGTCGTTTCCGAAGTAATTTTGCGCGTAGAAGTCGAACTCGATCTTAGAACTGCGCCAAGATGTTGATTTTTTCTCGTTTAGTTTCACGAAAAACGGCTTTAATGGCTTATACTGTTTGCTCTATGCCATTTAGTACTATTCTTACCCTTCAAATGTAAGATTCGAGGACTCGGCATTTTGTAGAATAATAGTAGTACTAGAAAAATAGCAGAAATAATTCCAATAGATTTTTTATTGTTTAATCGGAAAATCTTCTTCTCCTTTCAGCTTCTTATTTCGCTTTTTTTGAGTTCGTTCCTTTTTGAAATAATATAATTCTCGAGTTTTTTATTTTTCTATGTTATTCTTAATGGCTTATACTGTTTGCTCTATGCCATTTAGTACTATTCTTACCCTTCAAATGTTAGATTCGAGGACTCGGCATTTTGTAGAATAATAGTAGTACTAGAAAAATAGCAGAAATAATTCCAATAGATTTTTTATTGTTTAATCGGAAAATCTTCTTCTCCTTTCAGCTTCTTATTTCGCTTTTTTTGAGTTCGTTCCTTTTTGAAATAATATAATTCTCGAGTTTTTTATTTTTCTATGTTATTCTTAATGGCTTATACTGTTTGCTCTATGCCATTTAGTACTATTCTTACCCTTCAAATGTTAGATTCGAGGACTCGGCATTTTGTAGAATAATAGTAGTACTAGAAAAATAGCAGAAATAATTCCAATAGATTTTTTATTGTTTAATCGGAGAATCTTCTTCTTCTTTCAGCTTCTTAATTCGCTTCTTTTGAGTTCGTTCCTTTTTGAAATAATATAATTCTCGAGTTTTTTATTTTTCTACGTAATTCTTAATGGCTTATACTGTTTGCTCTATGCCATTTAGTACTATTCTTACCCTTCAAATGTTAGATTCGAGGACTCGGCATTTTGTAGAATAATAGTAGTACTAGAAAAATAGCAGAAATAATTCCAATAGATTTTTTATTGTTTAATCGGAAAATCTTCTTCTCCTTTCAGCTTCTTATTTCGCTTTTTTTGAGTTCGTTCCTTTTTGAAATAATATAATTCTCGAGTTTTTTATTTTTCTATGTTATTCTTAATGGCTTATACTGTTTGCTCTATGCCATTTATTACTATTCTTACCCTTCAAATGTTAGATTCGAGGACTCGGCATTTTGTAGAATAATAGTAGTACTAGAAAAATAGCAGAAATAATTCCAATAGATTTTTTATTGTTTAATCGGAAAATCTTCTTCTCCTTTCAGCTTCTTATTTCGCTTTTTTTGAGTTCGTTCCTTTTTGAAATAATATAATTCTCGAGTTTTTTATTTTTCTATGTTATTCTTAATGGCTTATACTGTTTGCTCTATGCCATTTATTACTATTCTTACCCTTCAAATGTTAGATTCGAGGACTCGGCATTTTGTAGAATAATAGTAGTACTAGAAAAATAGCAGAAATAATTCCAATAGATTTTTTATTGTTTAATCGGAGAATCTTCTTCTTCTTTCAGCTTCTTA
>NW_016157164.1:448145-454978 GCF_001687245.7 Rhagoletis zephyria | reverse complement strand
TATTAGTGTTAATACATTCTATCCCTATCAGTTGCACAGTTGGCCAAGCGGGCTAAGGCGCAAGTCGTAGGCGCGGGACAACGAACTTACCAGACATGATTTCAAATCCCGTCTATGGCTGAAAACAAATGATGTAACGCTATCTTCCACTGCTTGACCGCGGTACTGATATTAATTGCAAACATGAATTTGGCAATACGCCACTTTTTTTAGCAGTAGAAAATAATCATTTCGATGCTGTACGAGCATTATTCAATCGCGGAGCCGATTGTGAAAAATAATTTAAATGTTACACCACTGAGTCTCGCTGGTTATATTGGCAAAATAGAAATCTTTGAATATCTTCTAAATCGGGGTGCCACTGTTAATATAACTTGCACTATTAATGACTTAGAAGATTACGCGTTGCTGCACCTCGCTTAGGGTGGCCAGATATTGTAGTGACATAATCAGTACAGTTGAAATCAAAAATCAGTACAAAGCCATAAAAATCAGCTCATTTTTAAGCATATTTTTTATTATAAACAATATAACAGCCAAATAACAGCGCATTAATTTAACAAAAAATAGTTAATAGACTTTTAAATACATTTAGTATTATTAATATAAAAATTCATTACTTTAAAACAAATCAAAGTTATTACGTATGTATTTACAGCTGTGCTCACGAAAACAGTAGTAAAATATATTGACAGGTTTTGAAAATGTTTTCTTTTCTTACTTAATTTAAATGTTTTATGAAAATATAGTTAATTCTAGAAAATTTATAAAAATTGAGATAATTAAAAAAAATTGTAGCCCATTCAGTTTCAGTAGAAGACGAGCTCGAGTCAGAATCTGTTTGCATATTTTAAGCTACAAATTTAAAACATGTTTAATTGGTGTGCTTATTAAATACAACATTCACATTAAAATGTTGACTAAAAGGTATATTACCGAGTTATCGCTAAACGAATTTTCGAGTATGAATGAAATTTAATAGTGTAAAATGTGTATGTGCAAGTAAGATTCATAGTGTTAAATGTGTATGTGCAAAAAAATCAAAAATCAAAATAAAGCTACATATATCATGTCCAAGAGTCGGTAGTTAGCACCTTTTTCAAATTTTTAGAACTTACATTGCACCGTAGTCGTCTTAAGTGAAATACTGACAGCCGATTTCTCAGTGGATGTTTAATTATAATCAAAAGATTATCTCTTATTGTCATCTTCTCAGTGTACTTAATATATGATAAACTCACCACCACCTTTCATAAGATTTATTAATGGCGAAACCAGCTTTTCCTGTAAATCCTCTAAAACCTGCAAATCGTGAAGTTGGGTTGGGTTGAATCCAAACAGTTTCTTATTTTGCGAAATCCTAGGAAACGAGTTTAAATTCAATTTACAAAAGTATTTATTAAATGTAAAAATCAGTACAAAATCAGTACAAACTCAAAAAATCAGTAGATTTTGCGTACTGATTTCGGGCTCTTAAAAATCAGTACAATAGAAAGAAATCAGCACATGTACTGATTAAATCAGCGCATCTGGCCACCCTAACCTCGCTGTCGTTAGTAATAGTAATCACGGAAAAAGGATGATCGAGTATCTTCTAAAAAAATAAATATAGTTTAAAAATACTAAAAAACACGATTTTAAAGCATATCAAACTAAAAAGTAAAAAATAAATATAGTTTAAATAACTAAAAAAGTTGAAAATAATAATGAACAAAAAATACTAGTATTATTGTGAAAAGGCGTGGGGCGCTCTTTGCCATATTTTTCGTCTATCGAGCAACCCACACTTTTTCACAATAATACTAGTATTTTTTGTTCATTATTATTTTCAACGTATATTAAGAATTATCTTTTACTTTTTAGTTTGATATGCTTTAAAAGCGTGTTTTTTAGTTTTTCTAAGCTATATTTTTTCTAAATTTTTATTTGCGATGTTTCTTTGGCCAGGGCTTGAACCCAGGCTCTGTGGAGTGGAAGCGCGCACTGCTTACCACTACACCACAGCGGCCACCGAAAGTATTATTGCAAACATCAATTGAATTAATTAGCTTCGGTATTTACTGACTTATCGAAGATTTCGTATATCTCTAAATTACCGTTATATGGGATGTTATATGGGAAGTTATAGCTGATACAATTTTCCACGCCTATGGGATGCGCCACGCCCCCTTTTTCAAACTCATATGGCCCAAAACGCGGACTGTTACATTACATTTTGGCTTACACTGATTTTTAAATACCGCTGAAACTCGCGAGAATACAATTTTCGGATAATTTTTCTTCTTGCATCTGAAAGCATAAGTATGTGGCATTATTTAATATATACAAAAATATATTGTAACTCCTGTGGTTTAGGAGTTATGAATGTTTCAACAGCGGACTGTTGCATTACAATTTTTGGAAATACTTTTTAAAGTTGCTTTATATTATTGAAAAAGTCTGCTCTCCTAATATAATGTTTTCAAAAGTTGGTACACAGTTTCCTAGCTTCAGGATGGCATTCAAGAACTACGTATTAATTGAACTGATAAAATTAATTTTGAGGTCAATATTTGTAAAAAAGAGTCGGACTGGTACGTTACAGAAAAAGATTGTTACGTTACCTGTGCTATATACGTGTAGCGATAAGATTATAATTAGGTATTTAAATCGCTTTTAGTGTGTTTTATGCAATAAGTAGCATGAATTCAGTAGTTTTGCGATATGACAAGTAATTCAAAGAATACAGATTTAAAAGTTTACAGATTTAAAAGTTTCTGATGCTGTGCAGCTGTAGGTCGTTTCCGAAGTAATTTTGCGCGTAGAAGTCGAACTCGATCTTAGAACTGCGCCAAGATGTTGATTTTTTCTCGTTTAGTTTCACGAAAAACGGCTTTAATGGCTTATACTGTTTGCTCTATGCCATTTAGTACTATTCTTACCCTTCAAATGTAAGATTCGAGGACTCGGCATTTTGTAGAATAATAGTAGTACTAGAAAAATAGCAGAAATAATTCCAATAGATTTTTTATTGTTTAATCGGAAAATCTTCTTCTCCTTTCAGCTTCTTATTTCGCTTTTTTTGAGTTCGTTCCTTTTTGAAATAATATAATTCTCGAGTTTTTTATTTTTCTATGTTATTCTTAATGGCTTATACTGTTTGCTCTATGCCATTTAGTACTATTCTTACCCTTCAAATGTTAGATTCGAGGACTCGGCATTTTGTAGAATAATAGTAGTACTAGAAAAATAGCAGAAATAATTCCAATAGATTTTTTATTGTTTAATCGGAGAATCTTCTTCTTCTTTCAGCTTCTTATTTCGCTTCTTTTGAGTTCGTTCCTTTTTGAAATAATATAATTCTCGAGTTTTTTTTTTATTTTTCTACGTAATTCTTATNTTCTCAGTTTATATAAGTTAGAAAAAATAACAGTTTTAACTATGGGACAATAACACGTTGAATAGCTTCCAATGTTGCTTGTAAAATGAGCCCTATCTTTAACTAAATAGAAAAAAAGGTTACCTAAAAATTAAATTAGTTCAAAAGACTGTTACGTTACAAATAGCTTTCCACCGAAAACATATTGGTAATGAAGAGTATATGGAACTATTTTATTTTACTGTGAAATAAGGCCGAAAATGCTCGAAGAAAACTATACTTTCCCTTTTTTTAGTTTGGTGGATTCCTCGCCAAAAAACTTTTTAATATTTTGGTGTGTTACATTACATTACAAAATACTGCCGACTTGATTTTCATATTGAAAGCTAATCGCTGATTTTTTTGTCGAAAACTTTTTTTTTTATTAACTTCAAAATAATACAAGGCAAGCGAAGAGAGGCAAGTATAATGCAAAAAAGTGGTGGACCTTAAATATAAACTACCCTTTAGTTTCATGTTGTGCTTTTTTAATTTTCGTTTATTTAAAGGTGTCTCAAGACTAAGTGAATTTTCATGTTTGAGAGAAGGAGATTCGTCTTAATATTGATGTTATCCGATACCTTAGAATATGTATGATTATATATCCGGCACCTGCGAAACCTGAGAAAAAAATGTTTTCCCCTTGGTTTCGTTTTCGGCGATTTGTGCCATATACCAAATTTCAAGTTCTTGGGACTTAAATTATAGCTGGTAAAATATTCCACGCCTATGGGATGTGCCACGCCCCCTTTTATAAACTCATTTATATATAGCCTACTATAAGCAACTACCATAGATATATATGTAGACCAAATTTCAACTTCATGCGAATTTCAATTTCACGTGATATATGTGCCACGCCCCCTTTTGCAAACTCATATATACAGTGACGGGCAAAACTGTAACATGGTTTAATACTTTTTACTTCAGCCATCGCTATGTTTCCAAGTTCTAACGACTTTCATACTTTTGTTGTATGTTCTTATTGGTACACCTGTATTTCCTCTCCCATAATGATTTGAAGTCAATCGAACAACAATTATAAAACCAGCAGACAAAAATGTAAATTAATTCAAGTGTTACAGTTTTGCACTCATATATTTTTAAGAACTTTTTTACAATTTTCACGATAAAAAAGAACTATTAACACAATGTTCAGTACCCTTTCGCTTTTTTTAGTTCCTGGATGCGATTTGGCATACTCAATTTGTATCTCTGTAAAAATTCTTGAGGTATACCCTCCCATATATTCTTAGTTTGCTTTCACAGCTCATGTACTCCATTGGGCGGACTTGGATACTTAGTAAGCTGTGCTTTTAGTTGATTTCGCAAATTCTCGATGAGGTTCATATCCGCAGATTGTGGAGGTCATTTCAAAATAACAAATTTTTGCTTTTGCATTCAGTCTTTGCGAACATCTGTAGTATGTTTTGGGTGATTTTTCAGCAGAAACTCTCATTTTTCGACTACATCTTGCAAATTTTGTTGAAATATGAACTGATACTGTTCCTTACGCATAATGCGTTCTAACGGACCAACAACATTTTTGAAATACAAACCCAAACTATTATTGACCGACCACTGTGATTCACAGTTTGCCTTACATGATGCGCATGGGCTTAATTTGGGTCTTTGATCCAATACCATGCCCGGCCATCTAATTGAAAGCGATTCATTTTGTTTTGTCAGACCAAATAACCTTTAATTGAAACTTAAAAATATGTTTTTTATTGCATTCTGAACGGCCTAACATATCCCAATATGCAACGATTCGGTTTTGTGCGATGCAGCAAAATGCTGCCACACTCGCACATGTATTTTGGTCAAATTTGCCTTTTTCTTCTTTATGATGCCTTTGCGCTCAAATTGGCAATTCTTCGCCTCCCTATCTACTGATTTGCATTCAATTTTAATACCTTAAGCGCTTCTGTAATAGTGGCTGTATCGCTACTTGCTGCTAAGTTCACAAGATATCGGACCGTAATATTTTTTGACAGACTTCCTTTGTCTTTGGGAATACCTTAGGCTATATNCTCCATTGGGCGGACTTGGATACTTAGTAAGCTGTGCTTTTAGTTGATTTCGCAAATTCTCGATGAGGTTCATATCCGCAGATTGTGGAGGTCATTTCAAAATAACAAATTTTTGCTTTTGCATTCAGTCTTTGCGAACATCTGTAGTATGTTTTGGGTGATTTTTCAGCAGAAACTCTCATTTTTCGACTACATCTTGCAAATTTTGTTGAAATATGAACTGATACTGTTCCTTACGCATAATGCGTTCTAACGGACCAACAACATTTTTGAAATACAAACCCAAACTATTATTGACCGACCACTGTGATTCACAGTTTGCCTTACATGATGCGCATGGGCTTAATTTGGGTCTTTGATCCAATACCATGCCCGGCCATCTAATTGAAAGCGATTCATTTTGTTTTGTCAGACCAAATAACCTTTAATTGAAACTTAAAAATATGTTTTTTATTGCATTCTGAACGGCCTAACATATCCCAATATGCAACGATTCGGTTTTGTGCGATGCAGCAAAATGCTGCCACACTCGCACATGTATTTTGGTCAAATTTGCCTTTTTCTTCTTTATGATGCCTTTGCGCTCAAATTGGCAATTCTTCGCCTCCCTATCTACTGATTTGCATTCAATTTTAATACCTTAAGCGCTTCTGTAATAGTGGCTGTATCGCTACTTGCTGCTAAGTTCACAAGATATCGGACCGTAATATTTTTTGACAGACTTCCTTTGTCTTTGGGAATACCTTAGGCTATATTTTTTTCTCAGTCTTAACATTTTCAAGTAGCAAACTCCAAAATTTTTTGCCACTTTTCCTGCTGTCCCGCTTTTCCGCAGTAAATCTATTATTTACATATATGGTTCCTGATTAACCATATTAATTACTGGTGATCACTTTTACAGTAAAAAGTCATCTGACTTCGAACTAAGTAAAAGATAACTGTAGAACCCAAAAGTGAGAGTGAGTGCAAAACTGTAACATCTGCCTTAATTTACATTTTTGTCTGCTGGTTTTTTTATTGTTGTTGTATTGACTTCAAATCGTTATGAGAGAGGGAGTAGGGATGTACCAACAAGAATATACAACAAAAGTATGAAAGTCGTTAGAACTTGGAAAGATAGCGATGACTGAAGTAAAAAGTGTTACACCATGTTACAGTTTTGTCCGTCACTGTATATGCCTTACTATAAGCGCCTACCATAAATATGCCTGCATACCAAATTTCAAGTTCTTGGAACTTATGGTTCGGAAGTTATAGCTGGTAAAATATTCCAGGCCTATGAAATGTGCCCGCCCCCTTTTATGAACTCATTTATATATAGCTTACTATAAGCGACTACCATATTTATTTATTTATTTATTTATTTATTTATTTATTTATTTATTTATTAATTTAAGGGGGAG
>NW_016157164.1:417954-448120 GCF_001687245.7 Rhagoletis zephyria | reverse complement strand
CAGTGGTTGTACATGTAAGACAATAATCTTTTAATAGTACATGAACTTAATTAAGTAACATTATATTTATTAGGGCGGGTCGAAAATCTAATTTTTCTCAAATCCTTTGGTAATAGTGAAAATATATTGTACCATGAAGTCAACAACAAGCCTGCAAAATATTAGTCTTTTATTTTAATTGTAAGAGCCCGCGCATCGACCGCCAAGTTACCCACAGCACACTAGACGAATAAGACCAATTCCTGTCAAAAATTCTGGGTTCAGCAAAAAGGTTTGGTACATATTATTAGATAATGAATCAGTTAACGCAAAAGATAAAGTCAAATATCATTACTCGCAGCCCTTTAGCTTATCGTCAATCTCAAAGTTATCTTTTTTCAATAAACTTTTAATTGTTCTTTTGATAATTGCACTGGCCTTAGTCAAACGATGTAAAGAACAGCATTAATATTGCTGGCGTGCATTTAGGTGGCTGGTTCCAAATATTCTAATCTTTTTTTAATATTAGCTATAGTTTGCAAATTTTTGCAAATTTAGGAACAATTTCGGTAGCTTTTATAGATAAGCCATTATTTTCCATCATCGTTGGAAAAATTTTGTTTATGCGAATGACTATGGAACCACTGAACAGGCACAACTTCTAGAAACACTATTAGTTTACTTATGTTTATACATACAATTTAAAAATTGCAAATATAGGAAAATTACAAAAAATTTTGTTCAAATTTTTTTTTTTATTTTAAAATAATTTGTTTATAATCTGAACGATTTTAATCACATTATTATCATAAATCAATAACAGTAAGTCTCGCCTTCGATTTGGTAATTATTACGTACCGATCGAGTAACATATATCAAAGTTATACGAAAAACTTAAGTGGATCTCCATTTTTTATAAAAAAAATTCTCATCGATTGTATAAATAACTTTTTAATAAAAGAACCGAATTACAGAAAAGTGTGCGAGGGAGTGACCTATTTTCGTTCAACATGAGTGCAAAGCAATATCGTCCAATTGCAGAGTCCTCAAAAGGATTTCTCAGGATAGGTTGCATTTACCTACAGTCACTTTTTCACATAATGGAATTAACTAAAATATTTGCGTACATCTAAACACTTATTGCACGTCCCCTACTTTCATATAACGGCAAATTTAGAAACCGCGAAAAATGTTCTTCGGTGACTAATGAAACCATTTCGCACCAATTTTCAAGACTGCATAAATGGACTTAAAATGAGCGTTTTTTACCCTAATTGTACTATGTTAATAATAATAATAATAATAGTTTGGCGCTTACACATATGTTCTCGTCTCACTTGTCTGTATTTTTCACTTGATTGCTGAAGTAATGAAGAATTGAAAACTCATAAGGGAATATTATAGTTTTTGTAAGTTTTATCTTAATATCTTAAAAACTTGTAGACTTATTGAAAAATTATAAAAGAACATGAGGTACTAAACTTAATAACCTTTAATTTGATATACCGTGCTGTTTAAATATAACAATTAACGCATTCCATAGATATTACAGGCCAAAGTTTCATTTTCAAAATTCATACCCTTTGATTCAATTGCGCGGGCTAAAGATAAGTTTTAAATTAATCTTTCGTGGCCAATAACAATTGGCTTAGACCTAAGACATCATAATATTACTATTACAATACGGACAAATGCCTTTTATTTTCCCCCATACAAAATCGACCCAGCCTAATATATATATATATATACATATATCAGAGGTGGGCACTCACACTATCACACACATGCGCTTGTGTGCGAAGCAGCGCAGTTTTGCTCAACATCCAGAGCTCGGACTCCACCACATTTGTGGAATACATAACACTTTTTTTGCTAAATTACATTTCTAGTACTTCTACCACCGTAAGCTAAAAAACTTTCAGATCTTGAAACTTCTTTTTTTAATTTGTTCATTTGCGGATTGATGAATGGGCATTTTCTACAACAAAAAACAACATTGCTTGCTGCGACGTAGACAGAACTATTCGAATAATACACACATAAATGTTTCGGGAGGAATGGGAAATACATTCTTTTGCATAGAAAACATGGATGGGTGTGCGCAATGCGTGATCTGCTATCGCGTTATGAGTCGCAAGGTTATGTCTTGTTTAAAAAGACATTACAAACTGTGTCATAGCCATTATGAAAAGGTGAAAGATGGTGATCGAGCACTGAAGCTTTTAGGATTGAAAGCAGCGTTCTTTATTAAATTTATTGTTGGTGAAAGTAATATACATCAACACGAAAATTATCAGAAAATCATAGATCATTTCTAAAAAAGCATCTTATTCTGTCGCTTTGGCTTTTTATTTAGAATTTCTAGAAACGTTTTAGGTATGCAGTTTTATAGCCCATGAAAATTTAGTAGCCCAAAGTGCAAATTTCAAGCGCTAAGAAATCGCGTTGATTTTTAATTATTGGCAATTTCTTTTATATGGAAGAAAGTGCCAAGCACCGTGAGCAAAAATAAAATAAATATTAAATAAACAAAACAAAACTGGTCAAAATGTCACTTAACTTAATCGGCGGACCACAAGTGCATATAACATGTTTATAAATTTATTTATTTGAATCTACCACCTTCTTTCGGAATGTACCACAACTTTCCATGCTTATTTACCACTAAGAAAACTGTACGTCCGAACACTCTCAACAGCAACTGATTTGATTTGATTTGATTTGATTTGCTTTGCCGAGATACCAGCGAAGCATCAGTCAATCTTCAATTATCGTGAACGCACGAAGACGATGATAGTATACATGTGTCGACGTCGCAGCAAGCAGCATTTTGAAGCCTAATTACATGTGTTTGGAAAATCAAAAAATGCCCGCCTCTGGACATACCCTGCAAAAAATTGTGCGACTAATCCCTAAAAAGAGTATTCCGAGATTACTCTGAATCGGGTACAATTGGGCATTAATTAGTCGCAACTAGTCTCATACGGGTACTAATGGGGATCAATTAGTCTCGACTCATCCCTTACGGGTATAATTGGAGATCAATTAGTCCCCGACTCATCTCTAACGGGTACTATTAACGATTTAATGATATGTATGCACTTAGTCAATGAAATTTCATGTGCGTCGTTGGCACATAGAGAGAGTATTCGCTTAACAAACCTGAGCACCTCGGTTCGAATCGCGGCTGGCGCAAATTTTTATTTTAATTTTTTTAAAGTGACTAGTCGCTATTTGTTTGGGTATAAAGGGGAACAATTAGTCTCTTCATAGGACATGCTCGAACAAAAGCGAACAGTTCATTCCATATAAAGAGATCAAAAGTGGTATTAGTCGCATGTTCCTTTGCGATTTCTCCCGGAGTCATCCCGGATTAGTCGCATTTTTTGCAGGGTATATACACATATATATGTGTACGCCATATTTCAAGTTCATGTGACTAATGGTTCCTATAACTTCGGATACAATTTTCCACGCCCATGGGATGTGCCATGCCTCCTTTTACAAACTAATTTATATATGCCTATCTATAAGCGCCTACCATAGATATGCCTGCATACCAAATTTCAATTTCTTGGGACTTATGGTTCCGAAGTTATAGCTGATAAAAAGTTTCACGCCTATGGGATGTGTCATGCCCCTTTTTACAAACTCGTTTATCTATAGCCTACTATAAGCAACTACCATAGATATATATGTACACCAAATGTCAAGTTCACGTGACTAATGGTTCCGAAGTTATAGCTAATACAAATGTCCACGCCCGCGGAAGGTGCCACGCCCTGTTTTACAAACTTATTTATATATACCCTACTATAAGCACCTACCATATACACATACGTCTGCGTATCAAATTTCAATTTCATGTGACTTATGGTTTTGAAATTATAGCTGATAAAATTATCCACGCCTATGGGTTGTACCACGCCCCCTATTACAAACCCATTTGTATATAAGCACCTACCGTAGATGCGTCTACATAATAATAATAATAGATTGGCGCTTACACATATGTTAGTGTTTGGCCGAGCTTCTCCTCCGATTTGTGGCGTTCGCCTTGATGTTGTCACACAAAGCGGAGGGACCTACAGTTTTACGCCGACTCCGAACGGCGATTGTATTTTTTATGAGAAGCTGTTTTTCATGGCAGAAATACAGTCGGAGGTTTGCCAGTGCCTGCCGGGGGACGACCGCTGTTAAGAAAAAACCTTTTTTCTAAATTTTTACGATGTTGCTTTGACCAGGGTTTGAACCCAGGTGTTGCGGAGTGGAAGCGCGCACTGCTTGCCACTACACCACAGCGGCCAACTGATAGAATTTTTGGCGCTTATTGGATGTGCCATGCCCCCTTTTACAAACTCATTTACATATACCCTCCTATAGGCATACATTCATATAAAATTTCAAGGTCGTGGGACTTATAATTACGAAGTTACAACAAAAACAACAACAGTTACAAAAAATTCCACGCCTTTTTGATGTGCCACGCCCTCTTTTCCAAACTCATTTATATATACCCTAATATAAGTACCTACCAGGGTTGTTGCGAATATTCGCATTCGCATTCGCAACCACGGAGCTTCCGCATTAATTTTAACATTCGCATTCGTAATAATCAATGCGGAGCTTTTGCGAATGCGAATGTTGTGCAAGTGCATCGATAAAACGTATATATGGCAAACAAAATGACAAATTGTAGCCAATATTTTTGCCTGTGGTCGTGGGAGTATATGTGTAACAAAACTGGCCAAATATCATATTTATCAACTATGATAAAAATGTCTTTATACGTATTATTTCTTAAGCTATATAACCGAGCTATCAATGGGCAGTCATAAAAGTTCCCAATTTTACTTGACCTTTGACGTACGTCAAAGACAACATAGTCCTTTTAAAAATATTTTTTTTTTTTTTTGGTTTTCTGTGCTTTAAATACCTGCATTGGTTTCTTTCTTTATTATGATTTTTTTACCATTCTTAAAACAACAACTACTAGACATAAAATAAGAAAGTCTGCACTATAACTTTAAATCAAATTTTCGTGATTTGCTTTTAAATGGGGATCTTATTTTTAGGGAAAATTTCAAAACCAGTAATTTTGTCTACTTGCCGGGCAATATTTTTTTATATTGATATCCACTGAATCCCCCTACGTATCCCTTCTTTGCTCAAATTATTAAATATCTATAAGTCTGATCTTTAATTAGGTAAGAATTACGCAACTATCTGAGACCCTCATCATTCGTGATTCCAATAATTCAAATGCTTATAAAAATTTATTTTTTTAATAAAAAAAAAATACCAATATTCTGTATCGATACGAAAAGTACTCATAACTCGATTCTCAAAAGGATCGACAGCACCCGATTTTTGAAAAGTACTCCAAAAAACTTAGTACTCACAAAAGAACTCGAAAGTACTCAGTACTCAAAAAAGGAGCTCGAAAGTACTCAGAACTTAAAAAAAATCCAAAGTACTCAATAATCGATTTGATACATGTACTCATATTTAGCTCGCTATAAGCACACATTTTTCAAACCAGTCGCAGAAGAAAAGATTAAAAATCAATTACAAAAACTAAAATCGAAAAACGCTGATAGCGTTACAGATTCCCCAAATTCTGAAACAGCCAAAGGAATGAGAATGAAGAATTCTTTTTGAAAATTTTAACTAGAAAAGCTGACAAAGTTTGGCTTGTAAGTGGTGTTTAAACAATGATCTCGCCATTATGCTAGATTCTTCAAGTGAAGATGAAAGTCAGGACATTTTCAGCCACGATGTAATTCTCATTACTTTTTACTAAATATAATATTCCAATTTTTGACTTCAAGTACTTAATAAAATAAACCTTATTAAAAATTACTAACTTTTCCATTCTTTATTTACGTAAGTAACTTAATTTACTTACCTAATTGCATCCGCGGATGTTTAAAATTGCACATTCGCAACATCCCTAGTACCTATCATTAAAATGGCTGCATACGAAATTTCAAGTTCTTGGGACTTATGGTTCCCAAGTTATAGTTGATAAAAGGGTCCACTCCTATGGGATGTGCCACGCCCCTTTTTACAAGCTCATGTATATATAGCCTACTGTAAGCTCCTACCGCAGATATGTCTGCATACCTAATTTCAATTTCACGTGACTGATGGTTGTGAAATTATAGCTGATAAAAATGTCCACGCCTATGGGTCAGTTTNCTATGGGATGTGCCACGCTCCTTTTTACAAACTCATGTATATATAGCCTACTGTAAGCACCTACCGCAGATATGTCTGCATACCTAACTTCCATTTCATGTGACTGATGGTTGTGAAATTATAGCTGATAAAAATGTCCACGCCTATGGGTCAGTTTAATAAGTATACCCTCCAGTACTGCTGGAGTCAATCGCTACTTTTGAACCGCACCTGCACCGACTCCTAGGTAAGTAGCTACTCTATTAACCCGTGGTAGTGCACATGGTAGTGCAGAGTCGAACCATAAACCAGGGCGCCCATAAATCACGCCAGTGACTACTTTAGTAACTCCCGGTAGTGCAGAGAGAGCCGGTGGTGACTACCGCCTAGGACATTGCCTTGTAAAAGTAATCGATGAAATACACTGCAAGTAGTCGGTCGGTAATTGACGGTGTTTATCAGGTAGCTACCGATTCAGCAGTACTGTAGTCACTCCCCCGTACTGCAGGGTAGCGATTGACTCCAGTACTGCAGGGTACATACCAGAGTTGTGAAAAATGCATTAATTTTTTAATGCATTAATGGTATTTAAAGCAATAATGTTAATGTAAAAAATTAATGCATTAATTTATGAAATTTAATGCAAATGAATATTTCAATGCATTAATTCTGCTCGTTTGCATTATTAAAAACCAATCAATTTTTTTTTTCTAGTAAAATATAAACAACCTCTTTAGGAAGGACTTGGAATAATTACTAATAGTTTTTTCAGGTTCATTGTATTATGTGTATTTGTAGAAAAATTCTTCTAAACATTGTTAGATGTTCTATGTATGAAAATGAAAGCCAATGTGCATGCAACGCAGAGTGCTTTTGTAGATTTTTATGTTGATTGTTGATGCATACCGATTACATATATTAAGTATGAGCCAAAAACGGACAGATAGCCAGTTTAGCAGCGCATGTACACGACTGAGGACCTGCTCTGATCTAAATCAATCAATAAACTGTTTTTTAGCTCCATTTGACAATGTGATTTTACCTATTTAACGACAAATGCCATTGAACTTGACATAGTGAAAAACCAGCCTTAACGTCCGTCATTATCTTTTTTGACCTTAAAATTCTACCCTTAACGTCAGCAAAGAATTTTTACTTCAGAATAAAATTAGTTAATGGGTTTTTAATGCTGGTTATAATTTTAATGCAATAAATTATTGCAATAGCATTCATTTAAACATTTTAATGTTAATACAAAAAAAAATCATTAGCATTATTTCTTCGGAATTAATGCATTGAAATTTTCATTTACATTAAATATCAAAAATTAATGCATTAATCTTTTTCATTTACATTAAAATGCTATGCATTAAAAAATTTAATGCATTTTTCACAATTCTGGTACATACATACTTCCACAAATTTATAGTCGATTATTTTTCATATCGGACACCAAATTTGGTGTCACACTTTCGATTGGCTTCAAATTTATGGGTTCTATACATGAAATAAGCTAACACGTGTTCGGGGATTTCTTTTTAAATTTTTTTTCTTCGGAGATATGATCTNTAATGTAAAAAATTAATGCATTAATTTATGAAATTTAATGCAAATGAATATTTCAATGCATTAATTCTGCTCGTTTGCATTATTAAAAACCAATCAATTTTTTTTTTCTAGTAAAATATAAACAACCTCTTTAGGAAGGACTTGGAATAATTACTAATAGTTTTTTCAGGTTCATTGTATTATGTGTATTTGTAGAAAAATTCTTCTAAACATTGTTAGATGTTCTATGTATGAAAATGAAAGCCAATGTGCATGCAACGCAGAGTGCTTTTGTAGATTTTTATGTTGATTGTTGATGCATACCGATTACATATATTAAGTATGAGCCAAAAACGGACAGATAGCCAGTTTAGCAGCGCATGTACACGACTGAGGACCTGCTCTGATCTAAATCAATCAATAAACTGTTTTTTAGCTCCATTTGACAATGTGATTTTACCTATTTAACGACAAATGCCATTGAACTTGACATAGTGAAAAACCAGCCTTAACGTCCGTCATTATCTTTTTTGACCTTAAAATTCTACCCTTAACGTCAGCAAAGAATTTTTACTTCAGAATAAAATTAGTTAATGGGTTTTTAATGCTGGTTATAATTTTAATGCAATAAATTATTGCAATAGCATTCATTTAAACATTTTAATGTTAATACAAAAAAAAATCATTAGCATTATTTCTTCGGAATTAATGCATTGAAATTTTCATTTACATTAAATATCAAAAATTAATGCATTAATCTTTTTCATTTACATTAAAATGCTATGCATTAAAAAATTTAATGCATTTTTCACAATTCTGGTACATACATACTTCCACAAATTTATAGTCGATTATTTTTCATATCGGACACCAAATTTGGTGTCACACTTTCGATTGGCTTCAAATTTATGGGTTCTATACATGAAATAAGCTAACACGTGTTCGGGGATTTCTTTTTAAATTTTTTTTCTTCGGAGATATGATCTGTCAAAGTTTGCATTTTTTCGTGATTCCGTCTAATCATGTACTACTTCAAATCGTCACATCTCGGGTTCTGCGCATCGTGGAGACCTCACCTTAGCGTCTTTTTAAAGCGAAAGAAACGGGCATAACATTTCCAAAAAGAAGGTGGTCAAGATTGCCCCAAAGCTAACTTAGCTATTAACAATTGAACTTTTTGAAGATGATTTGCATAGTGAAGACCAGTAAATTAGGGATTTAAAATCATACCATCGCATTCCTTGTTTAATTCTATATAAAAAGCACGTTTAAAAAAAATGGGGTTTTTTCAAGAATTATTTTGAAACAATTTTTTTATGACGAGATGGTTTTTTTGTGAGAATCAAAAATTTTTTGTAATTTGTTTTCGAAAACTTATGTTGAGAGATATTTAGTAAGGTGTTCGGGTTTTTGCAAAAATTAAAATTTTATTGCGGACTCGGATAGAATACCGATATAATATTTGTACGGCAAGATTTTTCTTTAAGGCAACAAACTCCTAGAAATGGGCGTAGCAATTGCAGAACTATAGTTAGTAAAACGCAGATTTCGACAGAATATCTTTTCGTTAACAATATTTGTTCCACAACTTTTTCAATTCACATACATATTCTGGCGAAATCCACAATAAAGTCTAAATTTTTGAACTTTTGTTTTAATATAGCCACGCCCATTTCTAGAATATTCTTTGATAGAAAAAGTTGTGGAACAAACGTTGTTAATGAAGCGATATTCTGCCGAAATCCGCAATAAAATCTATGTTTCACTAACTTTCGTCCTACAATTGCCACGCCCATTTCTAGGGGTTTGTCGCCTTAAAGAAAAATCTTGCCATAAAAATATTATACCTGGATATGTATTCTATCGGAATCTGCAATAAAATTTACATTGTTGCCTCAACCCGATGTTTAAATCCTTGCTATTAATATCTCATCATAAGTTTTCGAAAACAAATTACAAAAAATTGTTGATTCTCACAAAAAAAAAACCGTCTCGTCATAAAGAAATTATTTTAAAAACAGTTCTTGAAAAACTCCCAGTTTTTTTTAATGTTTTTTATAGAAAATTCATGGAATACGATGGCATAATTTTAAATCCCTAATTTACTGGTCTTAACTATGCAAATCATCTTCAAAAAGTTCAGTTCTTAATATCTAAGTTAGCTTTGGGACAATCTTGACCACCTTATATATAGAGGTGTTAAGCTCGTTTCTTTAGCTTTAAAACGACGTAAAGTTGAAGTCTCTACGATGCGCAGAAATATTCGAAATATAACGATTTGATGTAGTACATGATTAGTCAGAATCTCGAAAAAATGCAAACATTGACAGATCATATCTCCGAAGAAAAAAAAAGAAAAAATAATTCGTCGAACACGTGTTAGCTTATTTCATGTATAGAACCCATACAAAAAATTTTAAGCGAATCGGAGACATGACATAATTTTTCTTACGAAATCCGTCCGACTTAAAAAAGAATGGCTCCTATGCATGCAGGTACGTACGTACACACGCAACACACTTTAATATCGATACCAACAGCAGTTTCGTTCCCGCACGATATCGTCGCTCCCAATGAAGAGTAGCACATCTCAAATTACCGTGGAGGACTAGCACATTTCACTATTCGCGTCGGAAAGTAGCACATTTCAGATTTTCGCGTGGAAGACTAGCACATTTCACTATTCGCGTGGAAGAGTAGCACATTTTACGATTTGCGTGGAAGACATTAGCATATTTCAGATTTTTGCGTGGAAGAGTAGCACATTTCAGATTCTCGCGTAGAAGAGTAGCGAATTCATATAAAGTGGTACTAGCAGCCGTACAAAAACCAAACATACGTGTATGTTATAATTATTTCTCTTCGACTAAGCTGAGAGTTTAATGTTGTGTATGGAGCTTTTCGGTATCTTATTACAAATAGAATACAAGTTTATTTTCCTCCTACTTGTTTTGACGCATATTCGCGTCTTCCTCAGGGAATCTATTTATAAATACGAGAAACATATATGCAGATTAGGGTGGTCCAAAAATGCATGTGAAAAAGTAAAGAGAGAATTTTTATGCTCTCACCCCCTAGGATTGTTCTATACCGAAAAAATATACCCCTATTTTTTATTTTGAAATCAAAAAATATTTAGAGGTCCCTCAAAGCGCCCAAAGTTTTCCATGTATTTTATATGGGGAAAAAACGTTTGGTAGAAATGGTATAGAATTCAAAAAAAACTAATATTTTTCTATCGGAAAACTCTTTTCATCTGCAGGATTCCCAATCATAATACCCAATTGTTTAACCATTTTTTCATCGCAACTATAATTTGTAGGTCCGCCAAAAACCCAATAGAAATAAAAAGTCGTTAGTATTAAAAAATGGTTAAATAAATAATTGGGTATTATTACTGTAAGTCTCCTGAAGAGAACCAGAGTTTTCCGATCGAAAAATATTGATTTTCAAGAATTCTATACAGTTTCTACGAAAAGTTGTTTTTTCCCATACAAAAATACATGGAAAACTTTGAGCGCTTTGAGTGACCTCTAAATGTTTTTTGATTTTAAAATAAAAAAAATAAGGGGTACACTTTTTTTCTATATAGAACAATCCTAGGGGCTGAGAGCATTACAATTCCGACTTTACTGTTTTTGGACCACCCTTATGTGCATGCAGTCATATGAAGAGCATCTCATTTCAAAGTGATATTGTTTTCCACTTATATTTTTACTTATTTATTTTTAAGAAGTTTCACTAAAATAAAGTTCATTCTCTGAAGAAGTCCATATAAACCCAAATTTTAAACTTTGTAAAAAACTAAAAAAATCTAAAAATGTTCATCCACATGTCAAAATTATTTCCTCAGAATTTTTTGAGTATATAGATTTAAATCCCTTTCAATTTTATTGCAATAATGTGCAAGTTTCAAGTGGCTAAAAATTTCGGTTGTTGCGGTTTTCTTCCATATAAAAATAAATTGTGTTTATTCGTTATATGGTAGCAAATGCGACAAAAAGAATCAAAGGTTTTAAGGTTCTTGAAACTTGCACATTATCACACTAAAATTGAATCGGCTATAAAGCTTCATTCTCAAAAAAATTGTAACACTTCTGAGTAAATAAATTTGAAATTTGAATGAAAATTAGTTGATTTTTTTTTAGATTTCTACAAAATTTTAAGCGTGGGTTTACATGGTTTTTTTAAATGAACTTTATTTTAATTGAAATTGAACATACTGAAAACAAAATTTCAATGGTTATCCATAAAATAATATGAAATGCATAAAGCTTAAAGGGTAAAAATGCCTTAAAAAAAAAGAAAAGTGGATGATCTCCAGCAAATGATCACTAAACGCTACATATCGTCTGAATTTCATGAATTTTATAATAGAATTATAGAAATATAAAATAAGCACTTGAATTTCCAATATAAATTATGCTTTTATGATTAAGTTTAAACCCTAAATGCGCTACTCTTCCACGCAAATAGTGAAATGTGTTACTATTCCACGCGAAAATCTGAAATGTGCTACTCTTCCACGCAAATAGTGAAATGTGCTACTTTTCCACGCAAAAATGTGAAATGTGCTAGTCTTCCACGTAAAAATCTGAAATGTGCTACTCTTCCACGCAAAAATCTTAAATGTGCTAGTCTTCCACGCAAATAATGAAATGAGCTACTCTTTCACGCAAAAATCTGAAATGTTCTACTTTTCGACGCGAATAGTGAAATGTGCTAGTCTTCCACGCGAATAGTGAAATGTGCTACTCTTAGTAGGGACCGACGATATGTTGTGTTGTATTTATTGATTCACGTTAATGGTGCATATACAGAACATCCGAATAACGAGATTATTATGTGAGTAACGATTCGGTACTTCGAGTCAGGGGTTGCATTCTTTACTCAGTAACGAATACATACGGTTTGCTACAGCTCTAGTGCACAGACGGACGGACGGACGGACAGACAGTCACCGCTTAATCGATTTCTTTTTTTACAAGCTTTTATTTAACTTGGTCATCCCGGAAATTTCCAATCGATTTTAAACTAACTTCCCGACAAGGTAGAGACTTGAAATTTTCAGCATAGTTCCAATCACGACGACAATGCAATTTAAAATATAAATGAATTCCCTATATGGTCCAGGGGTTTTGAAATAAAGGCGGTCAAAACATAGTAAAATGTATGGCTAACAGAGCGTACTTTTCCAAAGAACGTAAAACCACTATAAAATTGTTAAAACTGCCGGCGGTAGTAAATAAGAAGTATAGTTGAAGGCGCTAGTAAGAGAAATACCGGAAATCAACTTCAACAGTTTTTAAATTGCCAAACTGTTAAGTTTTAAGCAATTCTGTTAAGAATTACATTATTTGGTTTCCTCACACAAGGAGTTATGGAAATACAGAGATACAATAAAAGCCACGTATGATTCATATGCATGCATCTTAACCCTTCGATTTGTGAGAAGGTCCCTAGGGACCTTTTCGTATTTCATGTGCCTATATCTTTTTGTTCAATGCATTTTTGAAAAGAATTTATACATGTATTCCAAGAATAAATTAAGCTGAATCGTTTAAAATAAGTTTCGAAGGGATACGGGATCACGTTCGAGTGTTATTGAGATTTCAACATATATAGTACGGGGATTAGTGACAAGGTCCCTAGGGACCTTGTACAATTTTAGAAGAAATAACAAGTTACTTGTCTTCATGTTTTGATTTTTTTTTCACTTGTTCTTCAAATTATTTCATTCCTAATATATATGCAGGACGTTAATTTAATCAAAAGACAACATAAATACCAAAGAAGTTGCACATGTACAGTCGAAACATCGATCAACTCTTTGTAGGTCCCTAAGGACCTTCTCACGAATCTAACGTCATCGGCACTGTCACTCATCGGAGGGTTAAAAGTGTACATACATAGGAATTTCTACTATCGCGCAGGCGAAAAAATTTTAGTTAGTAGATCAGGATTGCCAACTAAACTTATCTATGTAGTGCCATATTGAGGATAAAACAGTGCCAAAATGTGCGTATAGAAAAATAAAAGAGCCATTCTTTTTAGTTCTTCTCATTTAGCATTAAAATTACAAACACATTCCTAAACCAAAAGTCCAATGCAAAGTAAGATAAACCAGTTGTTTTCACTATAGAAATTAGAAAATTTTAGTTGACAAAAAGAAGTACACGCAAAGGATTTCCTAAAAATGTATTGAAATATTACTATTTTTCGAAAGTTCCAATTTGGCTAGTAGTTTTGGTTAGTAGATCAGGGTTGCCAACTAAACTTATCTATGTAGTGCCATATTGAGGATAAAACAGTGCCAAAATGTGCGTATAGAAAAATAAAAGAGCCATTCTTTTTAGTTCTTCTCATTTAGCATTAAAATTACAAACACATTCCTAAACCAAAAGTCCAATGCAAAGTAAGATAAACCAGTTGTTTTCACTATAGAAATTAGAAAATTTTAGTTGACAAAAAGAAGTACACGCAAAGGATTTCCTAAAAATGTATTGAAATATTACTATTTTTCGAAAGTTCCAATTTGGCTAGTAGTTTTGGTTAGTAGATCAGGGTTGCCAACTAAACTTATCTATGTAGTGCCATATTGAGGATAAAACAGTGCCAAAATGTGCGTATAGAAAAATAAAAGAGCCATTCTTTTTAGTTCTTCTCATTTAGCATTAAAATTACAAACACATTCCTAAACCAAAAGTCCAATGCAAAGTAAGATAAACCAGTTGTTTTCACTATAGAAATTAGAAAATTTTAGTTGACAAAAAGAAGTACACGCAAAGGATTTCCCAAAAATGTATTGAAATATTACTATTTTTCGAAAGTTCCAATTTGGCAGTTTGTGCCTCAAAGTGTACCACAAAAATCATGTTTGCTGATTTTGGGCTGAACTTGTACCAATCAGGACTGTAAATATATTTGTTTTTAATATTTTGCTCAAAGTGGCTCTAGAGGGTTAAAAACTAAATTCGGCTCATCTACACCACCTCCTCTTTCTCTTGATATGAGTTTCATTGAAATCAATGTGGATTAAGTACCTCAAAAGTGTACAACAAAAATTGTGTTTGCGTATTAATATATAAGATATATGAGACCATATTGAATTTGCCATAACTCGACTTTGAAGGCACCTATCGGTCTCATTTTTGGCAGGTGTTTGAAACAGGAGAAAATTGGTCCCAATTAATTCATACTTGCCTATTTATATAGATATGAGAACATATTGCATGGAACTGAATTTAATATAAATCAACTTTGGAAGCACCTATCGGGGTCATTTTTGGCAGGTGTATTTATCCTTAACTAGGGAATATATATTCTGAGTTTGAATCAAATCGAACTGTAAATGCGTAAAAGATGTAAATTTTTTAGCAGAGCTCGACCCCCATTTTATATATTTTAAGTTAAGTTTCAAAGTTTTTTAATTTTATTTAAGTAATTTCTTTTAGACAAAGTATTTTTTCAACAAAAACATTGTTAATATGCATATATTTTATATTAAAAATTTGATATATAAATAGTAACGTTTTGAATTTAAAACATTTTTAAAACTAAATCTTTAGTGATTGGCTATGTGGTAATTTTTTTAATTTTCTTATTGACCCTGCCAAGTTTGTTTTGTTTTATTTTATTATTAAGATATCTAGTCCGAAAAAATGTCCTACCTAAATAAAACCGCTTTAGAATTTTTTTATCTAAACTAATGTTCGTGATTAACAAAAAATTTTGCATATAATACGGGTCTGTGGTTGATAGATCCCCATTAATTTTGATAAAAATTGCATTAGCCTGCTCCAAAAAACTTAAAAAATCCGGTTTGGTTTATAAAGCCGCCCCCCTCCGAAAGTAAATTAACTCACATTCATACGTAAAATTTTGACTATTTTCAGCAGATGTTCTGCATCCAAATTGACTCAAGCCCATTTTTGAAATTATGTAGCCACCAAAGTTTTCCAGGCCATCGAACTCAATATCACTCAGCGCGGTCATGCGATCCAAAAAATCATTGGCTTCTTCCTGTTCTTGAAGCTACAACAGATATGTATACGGATGTTTTCAATATAATCCATATTTAAAGTAATGAAAGTAAATGATTTTCTACCTCGATATGGTAAAGGTAAACGGAAAATAATTGTCTACAATTAACATACCGAAGTGGTCAAAAGAATGTTCAATGTCTTATTAACAAAAATCGGAGGTAGAAGCTCGGTCACATGTTATCAGGGTTGCGTGATTTTGATTAAGTCAATTCTGAATTGAAAGTTGCACCAAATCCTTAATAAATTGTATTTGTGATTTGCTTGGTCAATCAAATAAAAGATAAGTTTTATTTGTGATTCGATTCGTCAATCAAGTAAAAAATAAATTTTATTTGTGATTTGATTCGTCAACCAAATCAGAAATCAATTTGATTTGGGATTTCAATCGCCCTCCAACTCAGAAATCAAATTTGTTTGTAATTTGATTTGTAGAGCGAATAATTTTATTTGTGATTTTTCAGCTAAATAATACTCTTTTAGGCAACGCAACTACTTCGGGATTTTTGGGACTATTTCGATACTTTCGGGGTTCTCGGGTATATATCGGGATTTTTGCGACTATTTTGAAATTTTCTAGACTTCTTCGGGTTTTTCAGGATTTTGGGACCAATTCCGTTTTATTGGGACTATCTCGGGTTTTGCGAGGCCTCTTCGGGGGTTTTCGGGGTTTTTGGACTATTTCGTGATTTTCGAGAATTCTTCGGGATTTTTCGGACTATTTCGGGTTTTTCGAAACAACTTCGGTATTCTCGGGGTTATCGGGCCCTTATCGGGATCTACGGGACTACTTCGGGATTATTGGGATCAATTCGGATTTTTTTGTACTATTTCGGGGTTTTCGAGACTACTTCGAGATTTCCGGATTTCTCAGGGTTTTCTCGACTCGAAATAGTCCAGCAATCCCGAAATAGTCCCAAAAACCCTAAAAATCTCTAAGTAGTGTCGAAAAGCCCGACATAGTCCCAAAAATCCCATAGTAGTCCCGACGATCCCGATGTAGTACCGAGAGTCCCGAAAATCTCGAAGTAGTTTCGAAAAACCCGGAATAGTCTCGAGAATCCCGAAAAAATCTCCAAGATCCCGAAATAGCCCCGAATTAATCCGAAAAACCCCGAAGTAGTCCCGAAGATCCCGATATATTCGCGAGAACATCGAAAATCTCGAAGTTGTCCCAAAAATACTAAAATAGTCCCAAAAATCCTGATATAGTCCCAAAATTTCCTAATTGGTCAAAAAAATCCCGAAGTAGTCCCGAAGATCCCGATATAGTCCCGAGGACCCCGAAAATCTCGAAGTAGTCTCGAAAAACCAGGAATAGTCCCGAAAATCCCGAAACAGTTCAAAAATACCAAAAAAGTCCCAAAAATCCCGATATAATCCCGCAAATCCCGAAGTAGTAGAACAATTCCGAATTGGTCCCAAAAATTCCGAAGATCCTGAAATAGTCCCAAAAATCCTGAATATTTCGAAGTAGAGTCGAAAACCCCGAAATAGCCCCGAGAACCCCGAAAATCTCGAAGTAGTCTCGAAAAACCCGAAATAGTCCCAAAAATTCCGAATTAGTCCCAAAAATCCCGAAATAGTTGCGTTGCATGGAAGAGTATTATTTAGTTGAAAAATCACAAATCAAATGATTCGCTCTACAAATCAAATCACAAATCAATTTGATTTCTGATTTGTAGGACGTTTCAAATCAAAAATTAATTCGATTTCTGATTTGGAGGGCGATTCAAATCACAAATCAATTTGATTTCTGATTTGGTTGACGAATCAAATCACAAATAAAACTTATCTTTTATTTGGTTGACCAAGCAAATCACAAATAAAATATATTTGTTAATTTAAAGCGGATCTCAAATCAAAAAGGATTTGAAATCACGCAACCCTGCATGTTATATGCATGATGTCGAAATCGTCGATAATGATGTACTGGTGATAACCATACTTTGAGCAATGGGCCCTTAGCTTAGGTAAAAATGCTTCAATTTAGGATAGACTTTACATTTAAAGAACTTTTCTATTTAAAGGATTAGGCGTTGTACCACAAAAATTGTGTTTGCGTATTAATATATAAGATGACATGTTGCTTCTCTAGCTGATATTCGGGCTGAACTTGTACCAATCATGACTGGAAATAGTTCTTTTTTTTAATATTTTGCTCAAAGTAGCTCTTAGAGCGTTAAAAACTTAATTCGGCTCATCTACACGACCTCCCTTTTCTTTTGAAATCAATGGGGATTAAGTACCTCAAAGTGTACCACAAAAATCATGTTTGCGTATTAATATATAAGATGTCATGTTGCTTCTCTAGCTGGTTCTACACCACCTCCTCTTTCTCTTGATATGAGTTTCATTGAAATTAATGGGGATTAAGTACCTCAAAAGTGTACAACAAAAATTATGTTATATGAACATATTGAATTTGCCATAACTCGACTTTGGAGGCACCTATCGGGCTCATTTTTGGCAGGTGTTTGAAACAGGAGAAAATTGTTAAATTGTTAATTGTTAATTGTAAAAGATGTAAATTTTTTAGCAGAGCTCGACCCCCATTTTATATATTTCAAGATAAGTTTCAAAGTTTTCTAATTTTATTTAAGTAATTTATTTTAGACAAATAATTTTTTCAACAAAATCATTGTTAATATGCATATATTTTATATTAAAAATTTGATATATAAGTAGTAACGTTTTGAATTAAAAACATTTTTAAAACTAATTAAAACTAAATCTTTTGTGATCGGCTATGTGGTAATTTTTTTCATTTTCTTATTGACCCTGCCAATTTTGTTTTGTTTTATTTTATTATTAAGATATCTAGTCCGAAAAAATGTCCTACCTAAATAAAACCGCTTTAGAATTTTTTTATCTAAACTAATGTTCGTGCTTAACAATAAATTTTGCATGTAATTCGGGTCTGTGGTTAATAGATCCCCATTAATTTTGATAAAAATTGCATTAGCCTGCTCCAAAAAACTTAAAAACTCCGGTTTGGTTTATAACTGAAACAGCTCGAAGCATTCCACGAAATGTTCTGCGTTGCTTAGGGCTGCCAGATATCTCTGTTGCCAAACCGGGACACTTCAGGGGGGGAGAGGCCTGTCGCTCCCTTCCCTTTCTTTTCTACAAAAATTACGTACGAAAGGATGTAGTAAAATTTTATTTTGACAAACAAAACCAAAAACATAAAAACATGAGATCATGAGATCATTGCAACGTACACCAGCAAAACAAAGCAATTTATCACAACTAAAGCACAGAGAATTTTTCACAATGCATGTACCTTTTTTGTTCCTTATGAAGATATAGTTTATACTAAATACATCAGAAAACATAAAAATAAAATTTCTAAACTTTGTGCAAAACTCGGGAAATTGCAATAAATTTGCATACAAATTCGCAACTTTCTATTCAGACTTTTTTATAAAAAGTTTGAAAATGAAGTTTTGCAGCCCATAAAAATTTAGTTGATTTTTAATTAAAGTTTCTTCCATACAAACTATGTTCGACATTTTTTGTATGTGGAAGACACTGTCAGCAAAAAATTAATAATTGCAAAAAATCATCGACATTTTCTGGTAACTTGAGACTTGCACTTTACTAATTGGCTCAAAGGCTACATTTTCAAAATTTGTCTAAAAGATCTGATTAGAAATTGTGATCAGATGAAAGAGTCTCCGAGCCAATAATTTTGTACGGCACGGTACTTATAAGTAATCTAGGTCTTACGAAAGAAAAAAAAATTAAATACAAGGTAACATTAAAATATCAGTCATTTGTTTCGTTGCTGTGAACTTGTTTCAAAAATTCTGGCTTTTGCTTAATATAATTGTAAAACTCTATGCATGTCATTTTTACGTATTTAGGTACATACTTATATTAATCATTTACTATTGCTTGTGCAAAACGTGCTAAATTAAAAAAAAAATCGCATATGAAAGAGCACCAACCCAACTCGTAATAAATTAAGTATACAAATTTTAGTATTTAGTATAGAATTATTCAATTGAAATACGCCAATATTAAAATGAAGCGCATTGCACTTAACGGATGCTTTCTCATAATTAAGTTAAAAAATATTTAAATTCCATGCTGCCTGAAATGGGATTTGAACCCTGACGCTCTGGAAATTAGCAAATTGTGGCAAGCATCTTCGTGCACTCAGCTACAGCCAGACATGTAAGTGCATTCAAATGTTCAGTTTGATTCAACACACGTGTGCGTGGTATGAAAGTATTGTTTTTAAATACGAAAATTTTAAAATGATAATCAAATAAAAAATATTCATGTTTACTATGCGTTATTTCCCCCAGTAAATTCATAAAATTTTTCTTAATATTACAACGCGTTTCATCTCTCAGTGTAGTAATTTTTATGCAAAATTTGTGGAATCAAATCGAAAACCGGGACACTTAAACGAAACCCGGGACATTTTAAGGTTGGACCGGGACACCGGGACAAATAGTCTAAAACCAGGACATGTCCGGGAAAACCGGGACGTCTGGCAGCCCTAGCGTTGCTACACATGCCAAGGCTTGCACACCTTGCTTAAGCGCTGTGGCAGTAGTATGCGAAAACGACCTAGTAGCGAGCTTCACTTTTTGCCTTGCTGATTAGAAAAATGAAAATCATTGCTAAAATATTTACATTGAAGCCTGTTTGAAAATGTAATCGTCATCTTATAAAGAATTTCATCTAACAGCAGTCGGAAAACGGCATGCCTTTCATTTTCTAAGTTCAACTAGGTTAGACGCAAACTGAATTCAAATTCTGATTTAGGTGTTCAAATGACGATGGGAGTATTATGCACATATATCGTCGTTTAAAGTACAAAACCACGTATCAACAAAATGCAAAACCGCGTATCAAGATAACGCAAAACGGCGTATGTGAGGTAGCATAAATTATTTTCTAGAGAGTAAAAACACTCATATTTCAAAATGGTTATCTTTGCAATCGCATTTCTGGCTAGTATATGTATAGATGAGGATTGTGCCAAGAGCTTGTGGGAGCAAATACAATTTTTGGCAAAAAATTTCTGTAACGAAGTTTTGCAGAACGAGGATACGCGGTTTTGTACTTTAACGACGATATACATATTTACCTGCGCCTTTCGCGTTCAGTGTTTCTAATGATAGAGTTTTCGTTATGTTTAAGTCCGCGTTGCATAAGCCTATTAATTCTTCAATTATATTTTTCTTTAAGAATGTGTTGCCATACAAAAAGCCATCGTCTATAAAGTAGTGTGCATCAATTTAATTAGATGAGGTGCATCCGCGAAAACGAACACTAGTTTTTTCTATTCAGAGGGAAGTACAAAAAAAGGTGTTTGAACAGAAATGCACTGAAAATAAAATCTGCGTAAATATAACGAAAACTTGCGTAAACCTTACGACATTTTTCGTCATTTTAAGCCACAAAAGTTTTCGTTGATTGTACAAAACCGTTTTCGTACATACTACGAAAATATCATCAGATTTTTAGTACATTTTAGGAATGTATTCGTACTATTTAGTAAAGAATTTGTACTATTTACTAAAGAATTTCGTACTATTTAATAACGAATTTCGTACTATTTACTAAAAAAATTCGTACTATTTATTTATTGTTTTACGAAATTTTTGTAAAATGCACAGAAATAATTCGCATATTTAACGAAATTACTTANAAGTTTTCGTTGATTGTACAAAACCGTTTTCGTACATACTACGAAAATATCATCAGATTTTTAGTACATTTTAGGAATGTATTCGTACTATTTAGTAAAGAATTTGTACTATTTACTAAAGAATTTCGTACTATTTAATAACGAATTTCGTACTATTTACTAAAAAAATTCGTACTATTTATTTATTGTTTTACGAAATTTTTGTAAAATGCACAGAAATAATTCGCATATTTAACGAAATTACTTACGTAAAATCTGCGCTTGTTTCGTAGAATGTGCGACTTTGCTTTCATTCTCCACACTGTAAAAAACATATTACGAATTATAACACAACACTTTTATTTTGTTTTTGTCGTTAATTTTAGGCGTTTTTGTTTAACAAAACGTTTTGCAAAAATGCTTAACATTATTGATTAAAATATAATGAAAGTCTTGTGCTATAATTTTAGCCATGTTTTTTATAGTGTTAATAATAAAAACAATCATATGTTCTACGAAAGAAGAAGAATTTTCTGACTACACTGTAGTTTAGAATTAATATAAAAGGTTATTTTACCTATGATAAAACTTAAGTCTTTTATTTATATGCATACGAATAGGTTCTATACTACATATTTTTTATTGCTTAGGCTTCATTCAATAAAGTATATTTATGCAAAGTGTTAAACTATGAGACTCAACAAAACTAAATATTATAAGATATAAAATATGAAGGAATATAAAAAATACTGGTTTTTCTTTCTTAAACATTACAATATTTTTAAGTAGAGGCACTTGACAGATTCCCAGCTTCATCGATGTTTGCTTCCTTGACGACTATAAATTAAAGGAAAATTATAAGTCGTCCGAAAAGCAAATTTCAGTGAAAACTCATACATGTACTTACTTTTAATTACATTAGGTAGTGCTCCTGGCTTAGGTTTGCCGTTGATAGGTAACTGATGAAATTGCCTATTTATCAAGTCCCACATTGCAGCGCAAGGCGCAGCGTAGGCGATGTTAAAAACATTGTATGCTTAAAATCATAGTATATCCACAGCTTTAATATTTAATTTTGTATTGTTTTTTTTTATTCACGTTTCACAGCAGCCAACAATTAATTCCGCAATAACACGCGATAAAAAAAATATGATGAAATATTAAACTGCCGGTAATTGAGTATATTGTACGAAAATATTCGTATGTTGTACGAATTTAAAAACATGTTTCGGCATTAGTACTTTATACGAAAGTATTAACTAAATTGTACGAATACAGAATTGTAGATTTCGTAAATTTAAAACCATACGTAAATATTACGAATGCCTTCGTACAATATACAGAATTATTCGTACAGAGATTTGTTCAGTAATTTACGAATGTGTTTCGTAAAATAAACGTAAAATTTCGTAAATTGTGCTGAAAAAATGCCTTACGAAAGTCCTTTCGTTATATTTACGTATGGTTCGTAAAATCTTGTTTCGTTGTGAAAAATGTGTTCGTATTATGAACGAAAAAACACTACGAAAGATTTTCGTAGCACTTTTACGAAATTTTATTTTCTGTGTGCCCATAGTTCTCCAAAGATGCTGATTATCGGGACCTCAGTCGCTAACAGCCGCAACCACTGTAGAGCCAATTTTGAAGAGTTCCGTAATAATGTGCAGTACGATTTCTTTCGTCATTTTGAAATTAAAATTATAAATATAGGCTGCTTCCACCTTCCACGTAGCCCACGAGCCATCGCTACAGCCTCTTCGGCTGTAAAATTACATCGCTCTTTCTATCATATGCCCATTCTTCTCTTACCTTCATTTCATCGAAGGAAAGGACACATAATTTGTCCTCTATTGGTAAATCGAAAGATTTCATATGCGCTAAAGTCTGCACCTGTAACCCAGGCTCAACGCATAGCCGAGATGACCACCTCCGCAACGTCGATGGTGAAGGCAAAGGAAAATCTAGTTTTCGAAGTAATTTGTAACACCGTGGCCCACTCTACTCCGCGTAGATACACGTTGCGAACGATATATCATCAAGGGTGTAGCGTGACGACTTAGCAGTGTTAGCTAACACTCGTTGGCTTACGGTTAAGATTTGATTATTTATCCGTTCCAGCTTTCCTTAGATTTAACTCGTATTCAGCACATTTCTTATTAAGAGTTTTAATTTGGTTTTCAAGCTCAATGCACTTAAGTTTGTATGAATCGAGAGAATCACTAAGATAAATGTATACATAAATATTCACGTACATATATATAACTATATAACGCGGATTTTATTGAGTAGAAGTATTATCTTACTCAGTTCTTCTTCTAATTTTCCGAGAAACCCCTGTTTCTTCACTTCTAAATAAATTCACAGGAACATGTGTTTTTTTTGTTCTGTTTATAAGAAAGTTTAACACACATACCCCTCCAAATACGTGAGATATTTTTCCAAATTCTCTTCCGTTTCTTCTGATTCACTACTGAAAATTGTGAATATCAAAATTTGATCACATTTGCGATTATCATGCTTACTTTTTATACTTTGTCACTGCACTTCGGCTTAATCGTGCAGTCTTCTTGGCTAACGACAATTCATTATTTGCAAAATGTGCTGAGCATATGTAAGGAACTTTGAGTAAGTCACACTCCTTAACACCGCATACCAGCAGCCACTTCTCCCGAATGTGCGGAATAACGGGGAATTGGAAGAACCTTACCTTTGTACCTCTGCATAAATGTCTTGTATTTGGGCATTGATTAAATAAACAGATAATTTTTTCTTTTTATGTAGTTTTTTTTTTTGAATTCAAATGTAATTTTAACGTAGAATATTTATTTTATTTAATGTTTGACATAAAACAAATATTTTTTTGTATCATGGGTGGTAGCACGGAATGTCATAATCTGCTTAATTGTCAGGTGGTTAATATGGCGCAGAAAAAGTTACCTTCTTTTTTGTATCATGCTGTCAGCAAAAACGAAATTGCTAATCATGATTCAATAATAGAAAGGTTTTGTAATAAAACAGTCTTCTCGCTTCCACACATAAAATCGGCTCCTTTACTTGTGCAGAATGTTGCTTACTCTACAGTTTCTAGGGATATTAGTAGTAAAACCAAAAATTCTTCATGCTAAATATTCGTTGGCATCACCTTCGTTTGCGTAATTTTCTAGAACAAGTGTAGAATAGCGACCGTTTAGCTATAAAATAACCAGAAATGCCGATTGATAGAACTTTTTACGCTGATTTCAACGATACCAAATTTATTTGGCGCAGGTAAAAAAAAGAAGATATAAGAGGTTTATTTGTATTTTTCATTATCACTAAATTGTTGAAACCCAAAAGTAGATCATGATAAAATATGTAATATCGAATTAAAGATAATAACTTGTACTTTCTAAATAATATAAATTTCTTTACCATTAATTATGCAGTTTTTTACGTCAGCTGAAAGAAAAATTAATTATCTTCATGGTGATATTAATATTAAAAAATCTAAAAACTGAACTTTAAGCTTTAGAGCGTCTTCATTTTTCACTTGCGCCAAATAATTTTGAAATGAGCATAAAAAGTTCTATTGATCTGCATTTTTCGTTTTTGCATAGCTGAAGGGTCGGTTTTCTAGATTTGATCCCGGAAATTTCGAATAACTGAAATCAAAAATGCATGTTTTTATGTATTGCTTAGTATTTCCATTAAAACACCAAATATATTGCAAATTCGCATAGAATTAATAATACTTATTTTACTTCTAATTGTCTACTTTGCGTACTTTTTGTAGTACCTTTCTACTACCGTTTTCGCAAAAGGCGATCACATTCTTTCCCTTTCTCCTACTTCCAAAATACAAATCTAGATAAAGGAGTGTCAAATTTTAGCTGTCACAAATTACATAACCTTGTATTATTGAATCGTTCTCCTACTTCCCAAATACAAATCTAGATAAAGAAGTGTCAAATTTTTGCTGTCACAAATTTCATAACCTTGTATTATTGAATCATGATTGCTAATAAAATATGTAATGTACAAAAATATTTTTTAAAACAAGCTTTTATTTAACATGTACAATCAAAAGGAATAAAACAAAGTATTGTAACTAAAGATTTTTTACCAAGAAAATTTTGATAAAACTGCACTTAAAAAATTTTGTCGCGCGAATAGCGAACCGGCATTTACATAAGTATTTATCTCCATACATACCATACATACCTAACCAGTTATGCATGTACGCTGAATTCGCCGACAAGCTTTTTTAAAAACGAAGTAAATCAGTACAAGTTGTTGGTAATTTTCATCAGAGTTTGAGTAACTCCTTTCACTATTTGGCTTTTAGCAACTTTAACGAGACCTTAACTTATTTTATTTTATTCATTTTAGTGCAGTTTTAACAAAATTTTCTTGGTAAAAAATCTTTAGTTACACTACTTTATTTTATTCCTTTTGATTGTACATGTTAAATAAAAGCTTGTTTTAAAAAAATATTTTTTTACATTATTTTATTTTGAACTTTATAGTTTTATTTTATATAACCAGGACATAATATTTTTCTTAAGGGCTGACGCTCCATTTATGAGCATAGTACATTTAATATAAGCGGCGTAAATCTTTCCGATCATCTGTTTAGGCTGAGCAAAACACGTTGAGTTCAGGTAACGAAAAAATTGTACGATCGAAAAAATGGCGGATAGTTGGAAACTGTTGAACTGAGCGTAACTACTCAACTGTCAACGGTTAGACAATATGAACGCGCCCAATGTGTCACGAATTAGGAGCATAAGCAGAAACAAATCGGTGCNTTAGGCTGAGCAAAACACGTTGAGTTCAGGTAACGAAAAAATTGTACGATCGAAAAAATGGCGGATAGTTGGAAACTGTTGAACTGAGCGTAACTACTCAACTGTCAACGGTTAGACAATATGAACGCGCCCAATGTGTCACGAATTAGGAGCATAAGCAGAAACAAATCGGTGCGTTACACCCGATTTACATGATTCAAGTACTTGAAAGCAATTCTTGCTCATTCTCCTTTGTGTTTTCTATTTGCTTTCACACGTTTCAATTCTGTTGAATTCAAGTTTTTGGTTCTTTAAATGGGAAGCAACGAAAATGCCAAAAGCAAAGCAAGAAAGTTGAAACGACTTGCCGGTACAGACGCATGTGTACTCGTCCCTTTTCTTCTCACCCCCTCTCTTCCACATGCGAGCGGAATTGAATTCAATACTTGGACTGTGTAAAAGCAGTTTTATTTAATTAAAACATTCAGATCAAGTACAAACCACACACCCGGTAGGTGCTCTACAGAAATTCGTATAGAAATATCCCAAGGTTAACAGCTGATTTATTCAAACTAATTTCCGGATTTTTATCTTACCAAGGAATTCACAATAGAATCTATCATACCACTGCTTAAACTATCCAACATAGTTGCGCCGGCAAATTACTCTCTGCTATCACTAGCAGTAGTGAACACGCTGTAAATATGATGTTAAGCAGGGATCGCACGATTTGTACATTTGTGCAGATTTGTACATTTTGGCAGTCACAGAGTGGTGTTGTCTAGAAATAACTTTCAAACAACACCACTCTGTAACTGTACAAATCTTGTGGTCCCTGCTTTAGATGAAGATAAACATAGGGAGCTGCGAAAATGTTAAAATTTAAAGCTAAGTGCATAGTATACATTTAGGTTGTATGTTTGTTGTGTATGTGGAGATTCTTGCAAATTATTTTGAAATTTATACACACACATGTATACACAGCAGCAAGCTCATGCCACCAACAACGATGTCGTATGCATAGAATTTCTACTGGGTTATGTAAGTAAAGTACATACAAATGTATATATGTATATTAGACTGCATCACCAAAGAAAGGTGCGGTTTTTCCGACGGGATTACAAAATTTATTATATTTTAAGACGTCCACCAAAATATTTCGGAAAAATATTAAGATTTAAGTGAGCTGGACCGATTTGAAAATATCTCCAAAAATGGAGTTTTTTATGAATAAAAATAGTTTCTTAAAGAACTTTTTGATAAAAGTCCCCTCAGATGACAAAACAGATTAAGCTAAAAAAATCTGCATGAAAATATTTAAAAATCTTTTCAACGGAATCGTAAGAATGAGATTTTTGATGCTGTTTTTTTTTTACTTTTTTCATAGATTGATTTACGAAAAACTTGAATAACTGGGCCAAACCTATTCTGATTTAGGCCTATGGGATCTCAGTAGAAAGGTATTTTCGCACTGTTTTTATTTCTGTCCAAACAAAAAGTTATTCGTGTCCCAATTTTATTTTTTTTATTTATTTTTTTTCAAATACCAACACATCTTAATTCAACTTTGAATGACGTTCGTTCATCCCATGACGTTCATCCTACCTTTCTCTTTCATCCTTTGAATGACTTTGTTAGCAAAGAAATAAAAAGGGTGAGAAAATACCTTTCCACCGACACCTTTTAAGTCTAAATCAGAAGAGTTTACGCTCAGTTATTCAAGTTTTTCTTATACCAATCTTTGATAAGTTAAAAAACAGCATCAAAAATCTCATCATTACGATTCCGTTCAAATTTATTTTTAATTTTTTTTAATATTTGTATGCAAATTTTTTAAGCTTAAACCGCACAGTGGTTCGGATCGCAAATCTAGCTGGACGAAACTATTTCAACAAATACTCGTTGATGGATCTTTACACCACTTCTTACCTAGGGGATTTTTGGGTCGCTGATTACGAATCTGAAGTCACTTATCAAAAATTCAAAATGGCGGATCCAATATGGCGGGCGAAAATTAAAAAAAAATCGGTAGATTTCTATGAAACTGGGTATTTGGGGGTTTTCTGGGTCGCTGATTACATACCTAAAGTTATTTACCAAAAATTCAAAATGGCGGATCCAATATGGCGGACGAAAATTAAAAAAAAAACGGTAGGTTTCTATGTAACTGGGTATCTGAGGGTTTTCTGGGTTGCTGATTACGAATCTAAAGTCATTTACTTAATTTACTTTATATACTTCGGAAGAAGCATTTTCATCAGATATTTCTTTCAATTTACTAATAACATAATCACGGACACCTTGTTGTCTTTTAGAAGTTTCGGCAACACTTCTCCAAATGTCAAACAACTCTCTTCTTAAGATTTTATTTACCATGACTAAAATTTAAGATCACAGCAAGAAACACAAATAAATTTCTGAAAAAATTTTATAACAGCGCTTTAGGATTTGCATGCCTATTGTATAATTTTTTAATTTCAGAAAGTAGAAACTTCGCGAGTTATTATTTTTTTTAACTCTTACATAACCAAAGTTTTTATAACTCCAAGTATTTTTCTGTTTTAACACACAACTCCTACCCCCCTCTCCCCAGTGGATCCCCAATGATCTTATATTTATATTCAGATACATTCCTGTTAATAACTACTTTTGAATTTTGAGATTTGACATACCGTCACTAAAATGTAAATATCTAAGCCAATTGGTTAGACTGTAGCGCCAGCTGTTTGCCAGATACTTCTGTATGTGCATGTATGTGTGGAAGAAGTGGACCAAACATAAGTAAATCGTATATCTATGTTAGCGGAGTGTATAGGTATGTGGGTATGTGGATCGAACATACGTGCATAGGTAGTGTGATCAAACATCTATGTTGACCAAATGTGCCTGTAGGCGGTCATGGATGTTTGATCGAACATAGTTGGTCAAACGTTAAAAATATGATACTCAGAGAAAGTTCGGAGTGCTCGGTAAAACGAAAGTTAAAGGTGTATGGGTAAAAGCGGTTTTTCCTTTTAGTTTCCCATGTACACAAGTAGCTAGGTATCAGAGCTGTGTAATGATTGAATCAATTGAGTGTGCATTCTCATTTTTTTCGTTTAAAATTTGATTTAAAAAATTTAACAACCACTCTTGAGATTGGTTACAAATTGCAAACACAAAATATGTAGTGTGTTATGGAATGGTTGATACCCATTCACATAGAGAATGTGAATGCAAAAAAAAAACTCAATCATGTATGATTGGACGTTTATGGGAATGCAATCTGTCATTATCATTCAGTACTAATACTATTTGTTGTATCAGGGTTGAAATTTTTGTACCCAAAATGTGAAACCAGAAGATTGCCATCTCCCTTAAAATAAGTAAACAAATAAATATTTGGTGCTAAAATATTTTTCTAAGTGTTTGGCCGAACTTCTGCTCAAACTTGAGGCATGAGTTCTGATTTTATAAGGAGAGTTTTCAAGGCAGAAATATACTAGAAGGTATGCCATTGCGTGCCGAAGGACGACTGCTATTTTGTGTTATGATCTGACCAGGTATTTAACCATGGTCCTATGGAGTGGAAGTACGCACATGTAATCACTCTGCTACGGCGGCCGCCGTAAGTACATGCTATACATATCGTCGTTTAAAGTACAAAACCGCGTATCAAGAAAATGCAAAACCGCGTAATTGCATAAATTATTTTCTAGAGAGTAAAGTCACCCATATTTCAAAATGGTTATCTTTTTTATAAAGCAAACGTATTTCTGGCTAGTATATTTCAGGACGAATGGATAAGAATTGAGCCAAGAGCTTTTGTGAGCAAATCCAATTTTTGGCAGCCAATGTCAATCACACGGTTTTGCAGAATGACGATACGCGGTTTTGTACTTTAAACGACGATATATATGTACACATATTAGATTATTTATTCCCAAAATGCATGAAAACTATAGTATGCTTGCAAACAATTAATAACATTTCGTGATAAACAGTTTTACAAATGTATTTGC
>NW_016157164.1:410621-413882 GCF_001687245.7 Rhagoletis zephyria | reverse complement strand
GAGCATCTCTACACGTTCAGCTACAGCCAGACATGCAAATGTGCTTTCAAATGCTCAACTTCAATGACATTTCGTTAAAACACGAGCAGTGATCGGATAACAAACAATAAGCTGGGGCAGAGACACGAGTTGGTCCGATACAGCATGAGAGGAACACTTTTGTAAGTACTCCAATTTACCACAAATAGACTACATGGTCCAACGATTTTTGCAGGGTAAGCACAGCCAATCAAATGTGAGCCAGCTGTGCAATTTAAACTCAGTTTACTTAATCTAAGTTTAAACTGGCACTGAAAAACTGGCCCTAAGTCTAACGGTGGCAACGAGTTAAGAGCCGTATACACCATGTAAGCGGTTTATCAAACTTAAGAGCTAAATAAATCACGCAAGCTGCCGGTTAAACCTACTTTAGGGCCGATTTCATAATGAAACACTTTGGCTGAATTTCTTTATTCATTCTGAACGTTTGGAATAAACTTTTTTGTTTACTTATTCTTTAGAACGTTCCTGATGATATGTTAACGTATATTTCAAACACATTCTGTTTATTCCGGCTGTGAAATGAGATTATCCGGAATGTATAAAGAAACGCAGCCTTTATGTTCCTTTTACAAAAGTTTCCTTTTAGTTAAAGTGGCATTTAAACGTACTTTAAACCAGAAGTGTTTTCATAATACAATGGCAATTGAATAATAACAAAATATCCATTTAAATGGAAAAAAAAATTGGCAATGCTGATCAATGCAAAATTGCATCATCTCATTGTCATAAATATGTAATTATAACTACGAAAATGACGTACTTATATTTTTTCTTACAAAAGGGACCTTTGTCATTTAAATTTTCATTTTGGGTATTTAAGTAAAGGGCACATTTATCTTTAAAGTGGCTATATGTAATCGATCAGCAAAATAAAGAACCCTTTAAATTTTTTGTAGATGAAAAATTAATTTCAACTTAAATATCGATAATGCAAGCAAAGTATCGATGTCTTCGATATATCTACCCTGGAATATCGATTTAAAAATTCGATTATCGTGATATACCCTGCAAATAAATGCTCCCGAAATCTTTCAGAGTATCGGAATTTTTTTACGATTAATTTAGGAGTATTTAAGGAAAACAATGGGCTTGTTCGAGTTGCAATCATTACGTTCCATGATGCAATAATACAAGGTGTTATCAGTTGGCAACTTCTCGCTCTAATTCCGCCATATTGACTACCTTACGTGAAACAGTGTTACTTCTTTCACTATTCTTTGCCCATTAATATAGTTGAATGCTTTTTATTTTTTCTCAGTATACACACTTTGTTTTCTTAACTTATCTTATTTTATTTAATTTCATAACGAATACAATATAAAAAAGCAAATTTTGTTAAGGAGAAAATGTGAAATTTTATATTTTTCCCCCATATGGGGATTAATTTGTTCCCGTTTTTCTTCTCATTCTACTGAGCTAAGGTAGTGTCAAATCGAGCTGTCACAACTGATACCACCTTGTACTATTGCATCATGATCAGCGTTGCCATTTTAGCCGTTTTCCGGCTAGATTTAGCCGGTTTTGATAGCAACTAGCCGGAGAAAATTCGATCTAGCCGGCAACCGATTTGTTAGCCGGTTTGTAAAAAAAAGTTTGCCGTTTTTAGCCGATTTTACTATTTGCCTAATTTTCAGGTGCAAAAAGTAAACAAGTTGTTCGAAAGCAATAATGCAGACCCAATGAAGATTTTTAATGAACTCAATGTTTTACTTTCGCATCTATGCTCCCTAGTGGTTATTAGCGCGGACACATTTGATCCTATATGCTATATAATGGAACCATAACTTGCTCCATTTCCTCAGTTTTATCACAGTTTTGAAGAGTATTTAAAAACAAAAGTAAGCACAAACGCTTTTGACCACGAAGCCGAGAAAATAATTCGAGAAAATGGTCGCTATTTTATTATCACTTTAATAAAGGAATTACGCCAACGCCTCCCTACAAATATTGCCACACTAAAAAAAATTGACTTTTTTCGGTTGGAAATGCATTAAGAGTAATTAAACCAAAAGTATTTGTCCAACTACAGCAACAAAAACACAAATATAATGCCGACGAAATAACATCCATAAAGATGCAATGGCAACGGTTAACGTTACATACCTGGAGTAATTTAGACTCAACTGTAAAATTTTGGGCCGAAGTTTATCAATTTCGAAATGCCCTAGGAGAAAACCCTTTTGCTGACCCTTCCAACCTAGATTTTAGTTTTCTTGTTTTGCCTATAAGTAATGCGGAAGTAGAGCGAATATTTAGTTCAATGAATATAATAAAATCTAAGCAAAGAAATCCAATGTGCGTTAAAACGTTAAACGCTATTTTATATATAAGATACGGTTTAAAACGTGAAGTAAAATGCTGCCATAATTTTACTGTAGATGACGATCTCGGTCTCGGTCGGCCCAAAAAGTTCTGGCAACACTGTAGCTGAGTATAAAAAAGAGAAAAGAGAATAGAGAGAAATATGTATGTGGTTTGTTGATGCTCTCTAAACACAAACGCGTGAAAGGCAAACGGTCTAGCAATGCGTGGTATTGTTGATCAACTTAATACTTTATTTAAACATAAGGGTTGCTCACAGTTCGAGTGTGTTATCTTGTTAAAGTTGCCACCTTTTAACTTTAGAAGTAAACTGTGAATTCGTTTTTTTATTTTGTAAATTACATTCACTTTTTTTGTTAAGAATCAGTTCAGCCGCGCTGTACTATCACCCGCTCGATGCCCCGAACTACGAGCGAGTGGTAATACTGTGAGTAGGGCAGTAGGTAAAGACTTCAGAGCATAGGCTGAAGAAGTGAATATGTATGTATGACCATTTGTAGAAAATTCTCTAACTCCACACAGGTTCTCGACAGCATGCTGGAGACCATCATCGCTGGAGACCAAGGTGAGTACGATTTGATTGATTTCTCTTTTTACTGTAGCGTACACACATATTTAATATTTACATAAGTATATCAATATACACATTCAATTGCCCGGTATATATGTATATAGGTAGACAGACACATTTCTCTCAGGGTTTTTTTTTGTGAATTATTAAAACCTAAGGCGAAGTTTAGAATCATTGAAAATATCGAGTTTAGAATTGTTGAAAATATTGAGTTTAAAACTATTAAAAATGTTGAGTTAGGATTAATGTGGACATAGGTAATAGGTACGAATATATGGGATTACGTAGGTTTCACTGTTAATGGAGTAATTGAAAACCATTAGATT